>NC_046285.1:29953276-30258776 GCF_004115265.2 Rhinolophus ferrumequinum
AAGAATATCATCCAAGAAGCAAGTTTCTAACCATACCTCACACCTTGATGCTTAGAGAACCTGAAGACTGAACTTCCCATCAGAGGCATTGTTTTGGGACCCTATTGGTACAGGCTGCTAGGGCTCATCATTAAACTATGGAATAACACATTTACCCGGTTTGGTCTGAGGTGCTTCAGGACTTGGTGTAGTTTTAGTTCTGGGACGTGGACGATGGGATCGTTGTGATGTTTTAGAAGCTGAAGGAAGAAACTTTGGATTATGCTAGTGAAGGTGGTTTTGGAAATAAGGCTCTAGATTTTCTAAAATACATTTCATTGAAATTTAAGATACATGTTTTTTAAAACTGACATTTCTTGCCCTTATATTGTTAATTTTTTTTATCACTGAAGATTCTTGAGAGAGAAAACTCACATATAAAATTAAGTCAAGGAGTGAAGAGTCTTGTACATCTCTAACTTCATATAAATGTAGGGACTATAGCCAAACTGCAGTCAAGCAGTCTTAGGTTCGCACTAAGAAATTTAAATATGCTAAGAAATCCATGGTGCTATGTCAATTGTTATGTTTATGTTTAGTTGGCCTAGAGAAGATACAGACATTACTGACTGTTTGGAACTCAGCTTTAAATATGGGCACTGTTTAGATAGAAAGTACATGACAAAACTTCAAATACGGTTATATGGTAGACAGATATTCTGATCTAAGTCCATGCGTAGTTTTTAGAAACAACAGGTAACTTCTTTAAGAGTCTTCAATACACTTAAGAAGAAGAAAAAGTTAAAAGACAGCAAAGGATGACGAGACAGTCCTTTGAGTAGATGACAATGTGATTATAATGATGATGGAATGGGTTGACAATGAGCAGAAAAATTGATCAGAAACACGGAATATCATTACCTAATGTTGTTTTTGGAGCCTCTGTTCTAAGAGTGACAGGTTCAAAGTCTGTAGGAAGAACTGGCCAAAAATAATAATATGAGCCAAAAAATTTAAAAAAGTCACTTGAAGACTAATTTCAGAAGTCAATTTTTAAGCTTTAGACCCGAGAGAAAAGAGACACTTATTCTTTGCAGATTGGACCAAATGATGACAAAGTACCAATTAATCTCATAAGACAGACATAGCACTGCACGCTGCTAAATATCACTGCTGTCAACAGAAGTTCTCCTGGATGTTTCGATTACCTGACTCTTGCTAATATGGAAGACTGTGATGGACAAGTTTTTTACACATTTATAAAAAAATACTTTTCTTACTCTACTGGAAAAAGCATTCTTTAGTCTACTTGCCCTTCTGTACAAGTTGAGATAAATGTCTACTATTTTTGTCTATTTAGATAATCACAGTATAATAATAAGTTCATATGTTTGAAAGCATAAGGATCAATACATAATGAATGAACTGTGCTCATCGAAATTTCAAAGTGGTCCTTGATTCAGTAAAATTTAAGAAACATTATTTTAAATGCTGTCATGAAAGTAGTCAGCCTACCCTATCATATAAGCCTATCATTTAAACTTTTAAGACATTTTGAATTTTGATAATGAACTAAAAACATCATTCACTGAAAACATGGTATTTCCACAATTAATGAGACATAAACAGTGAAAATAAGGGATAGATGAAAATTCATGTTTAATGAAGCTTAAAATTGTCAATGCTGTTTAAACAAATGCATGTGATCACATGACACAATTTTGAGCAGCTACATGGCAGTTTGGTGTCCTGAAATTAGTTTATGCTCAGTTCTCTCTAAATTCAACAGATAACTTGACATAGAACTTAGCATAATATCAAGATAAATATTGTAATGAATGACAACAGAGGTGTTGAAATAGTTTTAAGAGACAGGAGAATCTGTAGCCACAACAATGGGTAGGAAAAGCACTATTGGAAGGACACACATTCTCATTACCCACGATTTCTGGAACTTCAGTTCTAGGAGTACCAGGCTCAAGATCTGTTGTAGGAACTGATCAAAAGCAATGAAATAAACATGTGTGAAAAGCCAGCAAATTAAATCTTACCAGTACACTATTGCTTCAATAGGTGTACAACAATTTACATTTTTTTGAAATTAAATACTGTTATTTAAAGATTTGGTCACTCTATAACCAGGTAAGTGTTCTTTTATGAGATAGTCACAGCCTACACAATGGGTAAGTATCTCAATAAAGGCAAAACGAGATTCTCCTGGGTGTCTAAGTACCTCATCCCAACTATTAATAGAAAACTGCCCTAGGAAACGTATTTCAACATTTTACCAAATATATATATATATATATATACTTATGCAACTCTTCGGGCAATTGTTGGCTTCTCTGTGGAAGCTTCAAGAAAATAGCATGTCTAAATAAGCATGGATACAAAAATAGCTTTTATGTTTGAAAGGAGGCATAGCCAATAATAAAGCAAAGCGAACCATGTTTAAGGCAGAGGCACTCAACAGATCGGGATAAGGAACATCCACCCCATGTGTGGGGCCCAGTAGAGCAGTTCTGTGATCGCAAAAATGTGCTATCCTACATAGGTGAGACCCCTGATGCTCCTAGGGTCAGATCCAAACTGCTGAGTCATTCATTGAAGGACTTTAATTGCTCTTATGGACCCCTCCAAACAGCACCGTCATCACCACTTAGAAGCAGGACTTCCCTTGTTCCAGAAGCACATGCCCTCTGGTTGGCTTCTAGACACCCTTTCTTTCTGCCTCTGTTTATTTCCATGATTTTAAGACCCAACTTCTTTCCAGCTCCTTATTCCCATCCTTCACAAACTTGTCTCTCTCTAAGCTCATAGATGTTTATAGCCCCTGCAAAAAACAAGCTCAATTTGCATAGACACACAACTTTGCTTCAATCTTTGAATGTTTCATATGGGGGCAGGTTTCGACTTTGAGTATACTACAGACTGAGGAGTGAAAACAAACCGCCTATTTTTGTGATAGTCTCACAGCTATTGATGTGGCTATAGGGGCATGGAAAGCACTTAATGCTTGTTTCTTGTATTAAAAGGGCTTGGTCCTATTTAAGACATTTTGTCTTTAAGAGAAGAACGTAATGGAATAAGGAAATACATAATGGAATAAGAAACATAACTAAAATGCATATTAAAAATAAGATTGTTATGCGGAAAGCATAAGGAATTCAGCTGCCACACTGATGTCCCCCGACCATGACTTCCTTTGCTAATTCAGCAGTGGGCAGAGCCCCACATCATCGTGTGCCTTCACCCACACACAGCACTCACACAGGCTATCACTCCCATCACGAGCACCAATCCTAGAGTCTGAAAATCTGCCAGGACTCAGTCTCTTAACCAAAAACCCACATTTACCCAGTTTGGTTTGAGGTGCCTCTGTAGTTGGTGTGGTTTTAGGTTTGGGACGTGGACGACGGGTCCGTTTTGATGTTTTGGGAGCTGAAGAAAGAAAATCTTCAGTTACTACATAGTCTGTAGTTCAGAAGCTATGGATAGTATGACATGTATCTCTAGATTTTCTAAAACTTACTAGATTTCCTTTTATTTTTAATGTTGAAATGTGTCATTTCAACTTTTTATTTTGTAAACTTTCACCCTTATTATAATAGTATGTCTTTCTTCACAATTGAAATTTCATTGGGGATGAGTCATATATAAAATTATTAATTCAAGAAGTGACGGATCATTCGTAGGACTCATCTATTGAATAAGGGTAAAAATAAACTGCTAAAATATTATGGAGGTGGTTAGAGGCACATACAAACTTGTTGACAGCTTACTAAAATTAGACCACATAATTAACTAAAATGTCAATCAAAGAACAAAAATATCACATAGATAATTAAAAAGAAAGGAGACCTTTAGATCCACAAAGACAGTCTCTGACACCGTAATAATCATTAGAGTCAAGGGAATTGCCTTTTAAATCCAGCTTTAACAAAACATTGGTTAAAAAACATACAAGATGAAAAAACAATGTCAGATGGTTACATGTGTAACAGATGACTTAAATTAGGTTCATGCGTTGCTCTCTTAAAAACAAGGGGTAGCTTGTTTTAAGAGTCAGAATCTTTAATAATTTTAGGATGAAGAATATAACGGAGTGACAACAGAGGATGGTAATGTGGCCTTATGAAACAAAAGAACCTATAGTTATGGTCGATGGAATGAGTTTAACACTGAGAAAGAAAAGCACTTATAGAGGATCACAATTTGTTATTACCTTGTGTTGTCACCCAAGCCTCGGTTATGAATGTAACAGGTTCATAATCTGCAGTAGGAACTGACCAAAAGTATTAAAAATAAACCAAATGATTGTTTTAAATGAAAGAAAACTTAAACATTTACTTCAAAATGAATCTTACTATTAGTACAACATAGTTTCAAGAACTATATAGAAACTTTTGAAAACTGTTACACTAGAAAAGCAAACAGCTGATTTCCTAAAATTTGGCCATACCTAAGTCAGGTACTTATTTCCTTATTCCTCCTTCTTCGATTATCTGATTCTAACTAGTAAGTCAAAGTGGGATGTGTGGGTATTGCTAAGAACTTATCTTTGGAAAGAGACTGAGGCCTCAGTATGCTGAATCAGATATGGTATACTTGCATTTTAACCAAAGAAAACGCATTCCTTCATGTGCAAAGAACTTGCTGATGTCTAATGGATCAAATCTCAACTGCTCCATCAGGTAGGTGCCTTAGCATTGCCACCACAGGAGTCCATGGACTGATACAGACCCAGAAAATCTCTGACTAACCTCCTTGAAGTCAGACATTCTCTATGCTAGTATTGCAGTTCGACTTTCTCCTCTGGTTAGTCTCTATTTTTATCCACTCTTTCTGATTTTATTCCTCCGCATTTTTCTACTTATCCATGTACTGTGGTGATTTCAAGGCTCCAATCTTTATCTTTCCCTACTCCAAATATTGCTCTTGAGACCCTGTAGGGTTAGGCTGCTGGGACTCTAAACCAGGAACACATGTTTACCTGGTTTGGACTCAGGTGTTTCAGGGCGTGGTGTGGGTTTTGGTCTGAGACGTGGACGAACCGTCTGTTGTGATGGTTTGGAAGCTGAAGGAAGAAATTTTTGGGTTACTATGTCACTAAATTATCTCTGGTTCTGGAAGCTACTGAAGGTGAAAACATGACTAGATTTTTTACAACTTGTTAAATATTTGCCTTTCTACTTTGAGTTTTGTCAAATATACTCCTTTCATATCTTCTTTTATCATAGAAGATTCTTTGAAGACAAAAATCACTTTTTAATTAAAGAAATAAAGATTAATAATTATAATCGAAGTCTCATAGGGAGGCTTGATTAAGCAACAAAAATGGTTAAGAACCATAGCTAAATTTTAATGGATAATTAAGGTCAGTTATACCAAATACGAGGTTTATAATTTAATCTTTCAATTTTTGGCACATTTTCTATAAAATGATTAGAATAAGAACACAGTATTACCTAAATAGAAACAAAAAAAAACTAAATACTATGCAAATTAAAAAAATAGAAATATAGCTTGCAATAAATGGATTCTTTTGACTCTTTGATAGCTGTTAATCGTTTTATTTGTCTAGATACGAGGTAGCGATCCATGATATGTTTTCAAACCAGTTTTCTTACAAACACTGCTTAAATAAAACAAAGAATGACGTGACACAATTTCAAATAGGTTACATGGCAAATAAATGTCCTAAAGTAGGTTCAGGCCTGACTGATTCTATTGAAAACAGCAGGTAATTTGTTTTAACAGTTTTGATAATTTTAAGAAAAATATAAATGAATGGCTGCAAAGAATGATAATATGCCACATGAAGCAAGATGAAACTCTGGGTTTTATAATTACCAGGATAAGCCTTGTTGAAAACACAGTGTACTATTACCTAATGTTGTTCCTGGGATCTCTGGTCTAAGAGTGACAGGTTCGAGGACTGTAGGAGGAACTGACCAAAAAATACAGAAACCAAAGAGATTTTAAAATATACAAAAAGTTAAAACATTTAGGTCCAAACAATCTTACTTGTATATCAATCCTTCTATAGATACAAAGAAAAAGAGTAGATGATTGTTCTTTGAAGACCTGGCCAAACAACAGGCACAGTCAGTCTTAGGCTTAGCCTTTGAACTATATTCAGTATCGTAAAGAAATCAACATGAAGTTCTCCTCCGTTTTAACTAATAGATTCTAACTGATACAGAAAACTCTGCTCTGGAAAATGTTTTTATGCATTTACCTAAAGCACACTTAGAAAAGAAATTGTCTATAAAAAATCTGATCAACCTGTACTTCTATAGAAGCTGAAAATGAGTACGACTATGTTTAGGTCCACATGGTTAAATAGGGGGTTTTAAGTTTGAAATAGATATGAAAATAAATCACTGAAGTAGACTATGTTGATCTTGCCAAGAAGTCAAGTATGGAAAGAGTCCAAGTTCTCTTCCAAACCATGGCACGTAAGAGAGCAGGGTAAAGATAGTCGCTCAGTCTGTAATACTCAGTTGAGCATATGTCTGGCCTAAGCCCAGAAAAAGTGGAAAGACAGGTGATCAGACCTACGCTCCTCAGTCAGGTCCTCTTTCAACTGTCCACATGGACCCTTCCAAACGCAGCATCATCAATAGCTATTGTTTTATTATCTAGATGTAGGACAGTCTGTTTTGCATACTGGACTGTCTTTATGGCTGACCCACCCTCACCCACTCACATGTCCAGTTCTGTTGATTAACTTTTCCCTCCACTCATTCAAATCCTTTAGTGGGTCCAAGGTCCAAGTCTAAGCCACCTTGATCTTTTCCTTTGCAAAGTCAATATTTACTGTTTGCATCACGCAAACATGTACTCAACTTTACTGTTTTAGAAATAGACAGGTCTTTTGCAG
Source organism: Rhinolophus ferrumequinum (assembly GCF_004115265.2). Lineage (NCBI taxonomy): Eukaryota > Metazoa > Chordata > Mammalia > Chiroptera > Rhinolophidae > Rhinolophus > Rhinolophus ferrumequinum. Next base: position 29,960,142 of record NC_046285.1, read on the forward strand.
CTGTCGTATCACCCACGGTTGCCAAGATTGGTCCAGGAATATGCAAGGGACTTACAATTTATTTACTTGAACTGAATATGTTGGCTCTGCTAAAGAAGCTTTACGAATTGAATGGAATTTAATAGTAAGAAATATACTAAATGCATATCAAAGAAGACTCTCACATAGAAATAATAAGGTATTCGGACACCCACTGTATCTCACATACTCATATTCTCCTTGACACCTGGGCAAGGAGACAGACTATGACTCATGTTGTCACATTTAGAGAAAATAAGAGCTTGGCACTGCTTTGGGTCCCCACGAGAGTACTAGCGCTCATCCTTACACCAAGGAATCACACATTTACCCAGTTTGGTCTGAGGTACTTGAGGGCTTGGTGTGGTTTTAGGTCTGGGACGTGGACGACGGGGTCTTTTTGATGCTTTGGTAGCTGAAGAAAAAAAAAGCCTTGTGTTACTCTAGGTCTTATGGCTCTTGATACTAAGGAAAGTTTTTTCTAAAACCTGTTAGATTTCCTAAAGTTCCAGGAAATTGTTCGTAGTTTACAATTTTTACTCATTTTATGCCAATGTGTCTTCTTTTTAGCATTGAGTGTACTATGGGGGCAAACTCATATATATAGTGAAGGCACTCATTCAAGTAATGAAGAGCAGCACTTGTAATCAGATACTTATAGAACTTTCTCACTGGGAAAAATGATTGGGAAGTAGTACTCAACTGTGGTGCAAGGGGTAAGGAAGTTAGTCATACCAAGGAAGATCCAGTAATTTAAATTTTCTGATGTGGGTAATCCCTTATTGTCAAATAGTAACAAAACACGTTACTATTTAAAGCACCAACAAAGAAACAACATTACATGCAAATAGTTTTTTAAAAATCTAGAAACTTAGATGTGCAAAGGAACGTAAGAGCAGCTATTATTGTAGGTCAGCCTAGATAAGAAATAGATCTCAATTTTTTTTAAACTCAGCTTAAACACAGAACATTGGTCAACGAAGCACAAGATAATGTGACAATGTCAAATGCACCATACAAGTAAACGTTTTGAACTAAGCTCATGCCTGCTCTCTTAAAAACAACTGGACACTTGTTTTTAAGAGGCGTCAGTACTCCGATTGAATGGCAATGGATGATAATAGTGGCTGTCTCATAAAGAAAAAAGAAAAAAAGCCATGTTAAGGGAATGGAGACTGAATGGACTATACAATAAGCAGCAAAAGTACTCGGCGAATGGCACAGAGTCATTACCTAATGTCGTCCCAGAGGTCTCAGTTGTAAAAGTAACAGGTTCAAGGTCTGTAACACGTTCAAGGTCTGTAACAGGAACCAAAGTAATAAAATAAAAGTGCTTTTTTTTTTTTTTTTTAAAGTATCATGAGCTATAACATTCAATTCAAAATGAATCTTGCCAGTGTACTATCGCCTCTGGAATAATTTTTCTTTTTTTTTAATTTCTGTATGAAGGGAGTTCTGGACTGAGTTGTGTCTCCCTAAAACTCATGTTGAAGCCCAAACTTCCAATGTTAAGATTGGAAGAGTCAATTAAGATTAAATGAGATATAAAGGGTGGGGCCAACCCACCCTTATAAGAAGAGGGAGGAGAGGAGGTTCGCTTGTGCAGAGAAATGCTATGTGAGGACACAGCAAGAAGGCAGACATCTGCAAGCCAAGGAGAAAGGCTCAGGAGCAATTAAGCCTGCTGGCACCTTGGTCTTAGGCTGCCAGCCTGCAAAGTTGTAAGAAAGAGACTTCTGTTGTGTAAGCCACCCAGTCTGTGCTAGATTATCATGGCTGCTCTAGTAAACCATTACAAAGGGAATTCAGTTGTTTTGTCAAGATTTGGCCAAACTGTAGTTAGGGACTTCTTCATCTCATAACACAGTCATTACTTTTGGTCTCTGTTTAGCTCCTGTCAACGATCAGTAGATGGAAAACTTTACATGGAAGGAAGCGATTCTTGATGCCCAGGAGAACAATATCAGCCTCCTTAACTTACCATGGTGATATCCAAATGCAGAATCACCAATACAAATGTTTTGACTGACACTTAGAAGGAGCAGGATCTCTGCCTCCTCTGGTTACCTTTACACATATCCTATTTTTCATCTTTGTTCACTCTTACCTCTTCACCTGTGTAAATTCTCATGTGATGTCAAGGCTCAGACTTCGTCCCTGCTCTACTAAAGCCCAAATGTATACTTTTTACTTCTTTAAGACCGTATATAATGACTCTAACACTTAATATTTATGTACCCAAGAGAAATCCTGAATTTGCAAAATTCTCATTCTCTAGACTTTTCATGCAGGAAAAGTTTTTGGGCTCAACTAGTCTGCAGACTGAAAAGTAAACTTGTCTCCTACTACTCAGAGTCAAAGCAAAGAATATGCCTCTTCCAAACATGAACTCCTTGCCAACCCTGAAGGGAGAAGGACTCTTCATGATTCCCTCACTAGGGGATATGTCGGTTGACATTCTCAACCAGTGACAGGTTCCCAGGCTCCTTAAACCAGGGACGCTGCTTTTATCTGGTGTAGTATCAACTGCATCTGGTCATGGAATGGTTTTAAGTTTGTTTTGCGAATGATATGTCCATTGGGATGTTTTTGGAGATGGAAAAAGATAACTTTTAGTTACTTCGAAGTTTATGGCTCTGAAAATTATAGGGTTAAAAAATATCTTCTTTTAAGTTTTCCAAAGCTTGATAAATTTTCTTGAGTTTCAGGAATGTATCTTTCTAGTGTGAAAAATTAGCCCCTACTATGCTACTGTATCTTTTGTTATTGAATATATTTGAGGGGGACACAATTGACATAAAAATGGAGTTATGAATTCAGAGAGTCAAGATTGGTATTTTTAGAGTTCCCTGACGGCATTAAAAAGGTTAAGAGTCATTTCTAAATAAAAGTGGTGAGTAAAGGGAAGTCAAATTAATCCTAAAGATGGGGCTTGTTATTTAAACTTATTGGCCTGATTCACATTATCTGTTAGACAATACACATATTACCCAAATGTTAACAAAACAACAACAACAAAAACAGGCAGATTAAAAAAAGGTGGATGTACAAAGAATGTATAAAGACCTCCCTCCCATCCCCCCCCCCCCCCCCCGTCAGAGCCTGGTTAGCATAGATCAAGAGCAAGCACTTGCATAGATACATGAAATTTACCTACACAGAGAACTCTGGTTAACCCAAAAAGATGAGGTGGCATGAAAAAATTTTAATATAAGTTATAGGACAGCAAGCTATCCCAAACTAGATTTAGGAATGGCTCTCTTAGGAACAAGAGGTAACTTGTTGCATGCATGTTCAACTCATAAGGTGAAGAATGTAATTGAATGGTGATAGAGTGGAATGGGTTTGACGGTGAGCAAAAACAGCACTTGCTGAAGGTCAGAAAGGGACTTTACCAAATATGGGCCCCGGAGCCTCTTTTATAGGAGTAACTGGTTGAAGGACTGTAGCAGGAACTGACCAAATATAACAATAAAAAAAAAAAAATGATGAAATGTTAAATACTTATATAATCTCAGAACATTCACTTCAGAAAAGGTTGTACAGAAGTAATAATATGCCTAAAGTATAAAACAAACACTACTAAACCTCTGAGCTGAGGGATATGGTATCTTTGCACTCAGGTACCAATTTATCACTTGGTAGAGACTATCTTTGTACTCAGATAACTATCCCTGTGAATTTCCCCTGAAGTTTCTCATCCTTTGTTGATCCTAGTCTAAGTAATGTACCAAAGTAGACCATACACATCTTACTGAAAACTCACCACCGGGATACTTAAGAGAGCAAAATAAGTAAGATTCAGTCTGATTCAATCTGAGGTACAGCAGGGTATCACTCTGTCCAGTGCTCAGGGGACGCCTGATCATATATGGATACTGATGATTCTTACATGAAATCCAAATCCCTAAGTTTGACATTCAAAATCCCTTTGAACTGGTGAACTACAGGCCCAATTAGCTGCAGCAACCTCAATGAAATACTCTGGTCGACACTTAGAAGCCTGGCAGCATCCATTGGTCACAGAAGCCTCTGCCTTGTCTGACTGGCCTCCACACATGTCCCTCCTTTCTGTACTTCTCTACCTCTTTTCCTCCACAAACTATGGCCCGTAGGCCAAATCATGTCCATGGCTTGTTTGCAAACAGCCCATGAAAGCAAAGAATGATCTTTCTTTTCTATTTTAAGTGGATGTAAAAAAAAAAAAAAAAAGATAAGAAGAGAAAACAGAAACTAAATGGCCCACAAAGTCCCTAAGTATTTACTATATAGAAAATGTTTGCCCACTCCAGCCCTAATCCTTACTATGACTTACACAACTTTTATAGTTTCCAAAAAATAATTTCCTATTTGCCCAAATATACATTTGTTCTGCAGTTGTTCCAGTTCACCATACACAGTCAATATTTAAAGGATGAGGAGAATCAAATAAGAAGTCAATTAAACTGATATTTAGGGAGAAGATTCCAATTTACAAGTATAAGGAATTTGGCTACCACCTAAGATATCTCCAACCATGTTTTCACGCCTACTCTGGAGTGGAAGTGGCCACTGACACTGACTTTTCCCTTCACTTTCTGTGGACCCCACTGGGTTGGGCTGCCAGGATTCCTTATCCAGGCTCTACACATTTACCCAGTTCAGTCTGAGGTGCTTCAGGACTTGGTGTGGTTTTAGGTTTGGGACGTGGACGACGCGTTCGTTCAGGCACTTTGGGAGCTAAAGGAAGAAAACCTCTGGTTAATAGAGTGTTTTTAGTTTCAGAAGCTGTGGAGAGGATTATACTTGTTATACTTGGCTCTCTTAAAACACGAATGAATTGTTTTAATATTCTTCAATAACATATTAAGAAGTAATTGAATGACAACAGAGGATGACACAGAAGACCTGTGAAGCGGAGAAACTGTGGTTATGACAGTGATGAAATGGGTTTGAAATGGGCCGAAAAAACAGATGCTGATGAACATCACCTAGCGTCTTCCCTGGAGCCTCGGTTCTAAGAATAACTGGTTCAAAGACTGTGGCAGGAACTGATCAAAAGTAATAAAAAAAACCAAAGAGATTTTTGTGAATGCATGAAATGTCAGAAAATTCATCCTGTCAGTAAAAATAAGGTTTCTAATGCTTCTAAGGAAGAGGGGAGAAGGGGAGGGAAAAGATGGATTATACAAAGTCTTTAACACCAAAAGGCAGGAATTATGGGGGTGGGAGATGGAGGGGGATGGGGAGTATGGAGACACCCTAGGGTCTACCTACCACACGTACAACAGATAGCCAAAGGAAGCTGAGACTACACTCACTAAGAGACTAAGTCCTTAGTGAAAACAGGGGCAGTTAATACAGTAAGGTGAGGAACAACCTCTCAGTTTGCGGTATCGTATCAGACTAGGCGTCTTCAGTTCTAAGAGAAGAGAAAGGATGTGCTGGTGCAGAAAAGAATCACTGGAGCCCACTGGATCAAATTTAAGCTCCTGAGTAGACATCCCAGACTCTCTTTTAATTCATCCTCTGAGCCCAGTTAACAAGAGAGCATCAACAAGTCATCCTCTGTCTGGGATGCCAGCTTCAACACCTTCCCTGTTTGTCAGCCTTTGGTTCCCTCATCTCTCCACTCATCCAAATTCTGTATTGATTTCTTTTGAATTATCCTGGATGTTTCCCTGCTGCAAATATTTACCATACTCCTGGCATGTATCATTTGTACCATTTGAGAACTTATTTTACATTCATATAAACATGTTTCTGTATGCTATTTTCTATTTGTTTATGCAGAGACAGTTTATAACTATAGTACAATCCAATTGGGAAATAACACATGCTTCCTACTTCTGATGTATCTCACAGCTGCTAATGTGGTTATGGAGGTTCAGAAGGGATTAATAAAAGTAGCCGATTTAAATTGATTCTGTAGGCTCAATACTGAGCAAGCTTTATCTTTAAGACATGAATGGAATCAAATAATAAGTAAATGAAATATTCATTGATGAAGAAGATTCCCACACAAGCAGCATGAGATACTCAGACATCTCATGTTCTCCTAACTAGTACCGTGTTTCCCTGAAAATAAGACCTAGCCAGACAATCAGCTCTAATGCATCTTTTGGAGCAAAAATTAATATAAGACCTGGTTTTATTTTACTATAAGACCGGGTCTTATTTTACTAGAAGTAAAATATACTTATTTTACTTATATTCTTATAGTAAAATAAGACCTGGTCTTTAATATAATATAATATAATATAATATAATATAATATAATATAATGCCGGTTCTTATATTAATTTTTGCTCCAAAAGGCACGTTAGAGCTCATTGTCCAGCTAGGTCTTATTTTCAGGGGAACAGGGTAGCTTTCACTCTTAAGTGATATACAGGGCATGTATTATACCATTTATTGCATAAAATTTAGGGTCTCAACTGGGGTAGACTGCTTGGATTCCTTAAGCGAGAAACTGCGTATTTACCCAGTGTGGTCTGAGGTACTTCCGGATGATGTGTGGTTTTAGATTTGGGATGTAGACGACGGGGTCTCTTTGTTGTTGGAGCTGAAGGAAGAAAATTTAGTATTAATATAGTGTTGATGGCTCCATAAACTGAATAGGATGATATAACATGGCTCTATGTTTTCTAACATTTGTCAGAGTTTCTTTGAGTGGTGAGAACTTTGTTACTTTTGTTTGACATTTTCTCCTCTAGTATATTAACAGGTTTTCTTTTATAATTAAGAGTTCTCTTGAGATTAAAATTATGTTGAAGAAATGAAGATGAGAAACTATGGATTTCTTGAAAGTGTCCCTAATCCAAAACTGGTTACAAATCAATGCTAAACGATGATGATGTGAAGGAAGTTCAAACCACCCTATGGTATTCACTTACAATTTAAAATGACTAGGCTTGAGCAAATTTTCCACTTGGTTATTTCCTAAAATATAGTATACAAAATTCACTAAAATATCAACAAAGTAAAAAAGTTATATAGAACTTGAAATATAGAAAGTGAGATGCTTAATGAAACTTCATGGTCTCATAATAGATATGGCATTGGTGGTCTAAGTAAGGGATATATAATCAAATTTGGACCTCAGCTCTAACAAACAGTACTGTTTAAACAGGGACTCAGCTCAAGGTGATACAATTTCAAGCTGGGATATGAAACAGATTCTTGAATTAAGTCCAGACACATTTGTATTAGAAAGAAAATCTTTTATATTTTAAGATGAATACTGTAATAGGATAACAAATTATGACATCATCATCTACATAGCACCATAGATAAGTTGACAATGAATAAGAAAAAGCACTTTCTGAAGGCCATAAAGAATCATTACCTAAAGATGTCCCAGGAGTAATAGGTTCAACGTCTGTAGCAAGAAATTATCAAAAGTAATTAAAACGAGAAATGTTAAACACATTTGAAAAGTCACCACACTATCCTGAAAATGAACTTTACCAGTATAGCACTGATTCTACAGCCAAAAAGCAACATTTTTAAAGTTCTGAGGTGATAGTACAAAGATATTTGTTCTCATGAAATGGTTATATCCTTAGTATTTCCACATGGCTAGCAGTAAGTTTTGCTTGTTTTTGTATTATCTGGTAATACAATAGAAAACATTGCTTAGAAAAATCTTTAAGCATCTGTCTAACAACATTATTGCTAACAATTATGAGAAAAGAATGTGAAAGAAACTATATATGAGAAAAATATAGTTTATGATGCTATATATTGGAAAACAAAGCCCTAGGTTATGATAGAAGTAATAGTTGAAATACTTAAGGAGATACCGTAATGAATAACCAAAATTGACAATGCTCTTTTTTGTTGAGAGTCCACTTTGGAAAAAGACCAAGAGCTCTATCCAAACAAAGGCGTATAAAAGAGCAAGATACAGAGGGTTCTTTAATCTGAGAAACTTATCAGTGCATTTTTTGTTGTTGTTGTTATCAGGACAAAGAAGGCCTGATGCTGGGAGGATAAGAAGCTATGCTCTAGTCAATTTGCTCAAATCCAACACTGAAGTCGGGCATTGAAAGTCATCTTCATGGACCCATCTAATAGTAACATAGTTGACTGAAAATTTTGAACTCCAGCTAAATGAACACTGCTTTTCTCCTTTCTTACAATCAAGTTGCACTTCTAATCCTTATCCTTCTGCCATCACCCATACATATGGCACCTTCCTGTCTCTGTTTATGCAATTCCTGCCCATCTTTCCAACAAATCTACAAACACTACAAATTTCAACGTTCACATTACACTTGTCAGCCCATTGATCTTTTATTTCTTTAAGAACTATGTGTCTAACAGTAGGCAAAACTCAACAAATATCTTGCTTTGGTCCATATTTCTTTATACCTATTTATGAATAGTTTCACACAGGAACAGCTTCCTTCTTCAAGCAGTCTAAGTCATTTGTTATTTCTAAACTATTCCTCACAGATACTAATGTGGCACTTAATAAAATGTGTGACTAAAGTGATCTAAATATGCTAGTTAGATTATTCAACTAGATAAGGTTCTGCTGAGCCAGAATAAAAGAGAAAAATGTAATTCAATGGTCAGAGAAGGAAATAAAAACACAGGTACCAAGAAGATACTAAGCTGCGTGAGGAAGTCACAGGTATTGATTAGAGCACTTGTGACTTGTGTCTTCACCCTCAAGGGTCACAGGGGTTATTAGGTGGCAAGTTAAATTGCCACCCCAGTATCACATCCGACAGGGTTCCACAGGCACCCCATATTTACCTAGTTCGGTCTGAGGTGCCTCGGGGCTTGGCGTGGGTTTATGTTTGGGATGTTTTGGACGTTTGGGACGTGGACGACGTGTTCTTGGGCGCTGTGATGTTTTTGAAGCTGAAGAAAGGAAACTGGTTAATGCCATCTTATGACTCCAGAAACTAAAAAAACAGATTACACATGGCTCTGGGTTTTCTAAAATTTTGCTAGATTTTCTTGAGTCTTGAGAAATTTATCTCTTCCATTTGAACTTTTGTCATCTATATGCAAAAAATATTTTCGGGGGAGCGTAATGACAGTTCTTTGAGAAAGACTATATAACATTATTTGAATAATCTGAAAAACATTATTATTAATATTGCTGGTGTCAGAGTTTCAAAGATGATTCTGACCCAAGGGAAGTCATGTCCATGTCACATTACAGATGGATCCAGGCTCACCTGCTTTGGGGAGACTGTACTTAGAAATTACTTCACTTAGGCATACATCCCATTAAACATTATTAGGATAAGCACAGTTCATTTCTTAAAATCCTTGGTAGACAATAAAAATACCCTGCATATCTCAAAACAACTTTCTATTGATGCCCAGAGAATTATAAATTATGGTTATGGGGCAGACACTCCTAATTGTATTTGAAATTCAGTTTTACCCCACAGCACGGAGCAGAACCACAGGCTCTGTAAAGCATCAATAAAGCTGGATAGTATGGGAGATAGATACTCTACACTAGCTGCAAGTAGGCTTATATCATAACCAACTAAATTGTTATAGACATCTTCAATACATTCAAAGTGAAGAATTTAGTTAAGTGACGAGAGGATGATAAGAAAATCTTAGTAAAGAGAAAAGCCTTTGACCAAGATAGTAATGGAGTAGACTGGACAAAGAGCAGAAAACGAACTTGTTTAAAGACATAAAAGGTCATTACCTAATGTTGCCTGGGGAGCCTCAGTTCTCAGAATTACAGGTTCAATATCTGTGGCAGGAACTGACCAAAAGCAATACAATAAGCAGAAACATAGGAAAAGAAAAAACTATCTTGAAAATGTTTAAAAAGCACTTTCGAACTCTAGAAAAATAGTATTTGTCCTGTAATAACTGCACTCTAGTATCCATTTATCTCACAAAATAGCCATACCCTTTGCACTCCATATCCCTATGAGGCCAATGAAAAGTGTTTTTTTCTGTGTTGAATTATCTGATTTCAACTATATTGGAAGCTTGGCTCCAAAAAATTTTCTTAGCTGTCTGATATGTATTTTAAATTACTCTGGGACGGCCAGATGGCTCAGTTGGTTAGAGCGTGAGCTCTGAATAACAGGATTGCCTGTTTGATTCCCACATGGGCCAGTGAGCTGGGCTGTTGTGGAGCTGTGCCCTCCACAACTAGACTGAAGACAACGAGCTGCGGCTGAGCTGCCAAAGGGGCAGCCAGATGGCTCAGTTGGTTAGAGCGCAGGCTCCCAACAACAAGGTTGCCAGTTCAGTTCCCGGCATGGGATAGTGGGCTGTGCCCCCTGCAACTGAGACTGAAAACGGCAACTGGACTTGGAGCGGAGCTGCGTCCTCTACAACTAGATTGAAAGACAATGACTTGGAGCTGTTGGGCCCTGGAACAAACACTGCTCCCCAATAAAAAAAAAAATAAATAAATAAACAAATTAGTCTGAAAATTTATTATGAAAGCTTTGTTAGTATTTGAAAGGCTTTTTCCATCATTAGTATTTGTTTTGAGGAATGCTCGTGGTGAGATGAGAGGAGCAAACTGAGAGAAACATTGATCAAGAAGGAAGATATCCATCATTGCCTAGGTTATGGAGGGAGCTTCAGTCTCAAATATAATGGGCTCAGAGACAGCACCATAAAAAATAAACAGATATAAATAATAAAAACAAGGAAGTCTAAACTTTTAGGAGCTTACTGATGGATTATTATCGATTTATTGTGACTGCTGAGAACTTATAATGAAATAATTATAATCAAACAGCATTAGTACTAAAAATAATAAAACCAGCTTATGACTTTTACTGTTCTCAAATTCAAAGACCATACTATTTTTTTTTTATATTGGATCCTCAACCTAAAGAACCATATTTGCACTTCTAAGTATCAAGATACACTCAAAAATATTCTTCAAAGAAACAGAAAAGCTGAAGAAGCCATTATTTCATGCAGTTTTTTTAAAAGGGAGAAAGTCGTACAAGTGAATCAGTAAAGCAATGAAATGATAATCATGGCACTGGAATAACATTTTGCCATTTGTCAAGTCCGGGATGATCACAGAAGTCCCTGTCTGCAAAAGAGTAGATGGTTTTCTCAACATGAAGACACATGTGATGGAAAAGACAGAGGGTTTGTGGAGAACCAGGAAGTGTGTCCAAGACCACAGACCTTCCTTAAATAAGCACAGAGGATTCTTCTAGAAGTCTCTTATCTTTAGGCTCTTCAGACCCGGATAGGAAATGAGAATGGAAGCATGGAATGAAACTGTGATGGTATGGTAGAAGTGTAATCATGCCTGGGTGGAGACTAGGAAAAAGCAAAAGTCACAAAGTGAAAACATTTGGCGGAGAGTAGAATTACCGATTGTGGGTACCAAAAGCTCCGGCTGTACTGTAGCAGGTTCCAGAGCTATAGAAGCAAAAAACCAAAAAAACTATTATCAAGAAGCAGCATCTTGAGAAAGAAAATATTACTCCTCAATCTTTCCTTTACTGAGTTTTGTAAATGTGATTTTCCCTTTTATTTTTCCCATTTACCCCTCTTCTCCCAATTGCTTTCCTACAACTCATCTGCTCTGAATATGCATCCTATGTAAGACTTTTTGGGGTGCCCTACTTTAATAACCCAGTTAGTGGGCTAGCTTACTGCTGTGTATACCTGCAAATAAAATTATATATATATTCATTAAATATATATTCATGTAACATGAATATAGAAAGTATAGAGGCTTAAATATAAAAATCAACTATATTGATTCCTAAAGTCCAGTTACTTAGGTAGTAGGTAGCTACTATATCAGAAGCTATCACATTCCACTTTCTATGTTAATTGGAACCCTGAACATCACATTTACCAGGTTTGGACTTGGGCACATCTGGACTAGGTGAGGTTTTAGGGCGGGGGCGACGACCTGGTCGTTTGGTCTTTGGTGGAGCTGAAGAAAGAAAATTAGCTAGTTAATACAGAAGTGGTAGCATGACAAACTGATAATCAATACCACATGTACCTTAGAAGCATATTTAAGCCATTTCATTTATTTTGGACATGTACCCTTCTGATTTGCAACTTTCTATCATTGTTTATCCAGTGAAGTAAGGACTTCAATATTTTTTTTTGTCAAAGATTTATAAACAATTACTTTCCAAAGATCCGCATTCTTCCATTTTGAGATGGAAAACCCAGAACTCTGTATAGCTTAGAGAAGAGAGTCTCATAAAAATTTTGAAGGTGCATGTTCAACAGGAACATGAAAATAATTACTTTTAAAAAGCCACTAGAGGTGAACATTAAAATTTATTTGGCCTAAGATACAAAAGCAAAAGTTTTTCACTTAGCATTAAAAAAATATGCCAATCAATGAGATGTATTAAAAGGCTTTGAATTCAGAAATTATTTCAGGGATGATAACTTTTTAAAAAACGAGACATAGTTTATAAAATTATAGGATTTAAAGTTTTTCTCTGGAAGAACAGAGAATACACACACACACAAATGGACATTAATGAATTACTCCATTAATGTAAGCCTGTTAATCAAGATATCATCAGTCAGGTAAAGAGGAAGCAAAGGTCATCACTCAATAACTGCATTACCTAATGTTGTTGTTGAAGGTTTGGTTCCCAGTGTTCCAGGTTCTACGACTGCATGAAAAATCATCAAGAAGGAATCAAAATCAAATGAAAAATGATTAAATCTATTTAAATATGAAAAATGCTTAATTTTTAATTACTAAGTTGAACAAATATAAATGGTGAAACTTTTACCCACATAAGAAATTCCTTTTTTATTTAAGTAGAGTCCTGTGTTTTTAGGCAAAATGAACAAAAATGTAGCCAGTCAGTTAAATTTGGAAAGAGAAATGGAAAGGTATGCTTCTCATTTGGAAGATGTGAATGCAATAAAATAACTAACAGTTCAAGTTATGAAGGAAAATATGGGTAATTGGCTAAGATGTCACCAGCAGAACACATTTTTTGCTCTCTTGAAGAAAAAGAAGCTATAAAGATTGGGGTTAGTTTTTCTCTTTCTCTCTTTTAATGAATTTTCTAGTGACACATCAGGATATTTAGATCAGGAGAGACCATAATGTTTTTCGAGAAACTCTACAAATGTTAGAGTTATGAAAGTAAGAAAAACACCTCCAAAAGTGAAAGTACAAATATGTCCTAGGAAAGCCACGATCCTTCACTGGAAATTACCAGGTTAAAAGAAGGTCAGGACACGTTCCTCTAATATAAGGAGGGACAATAAAGAATGTGTTAAGTCAAAATCAGTATGGTTTTCATGGCTGTCTCCGAAACTCTACATAGTCAAACACAGGCAGAATGTTTATCTTCCGGCAAAAATGGCTAAAAGAAAGATGTGAAGGGCAATTAAGAAATACATTTTTAAAAAGCCAAAGTACAGGACAAAGTTGAAGATAAAGGGTGTGAAAGATATTTCTTTTTCACCCAGTAAAGGAAACTCCGTTACCTATTTTTGACTGTGATGGCGGTAGAGTCTGAGGTTCTGGGGCTGCAATAAAAGCAAGTGTTAGCACAGGCAATGCTGAAGAGCTCCATCTAAGACAGAAATTAAATGTTCTTTAGCATAAAAGGTGTCCTCTCTTTGGTGAACAATCAGGTTCTCATGGCTTAATGACAGAAAAGCTCCACACCCCACGACTTTGCTACAAACCACAGTAAAAGTAAGAATTGAGATTTCTAATTTTTGTTATAGATTTTTAGCCCTTTTCCACGCTACTCAAACTGCTCCGAGTGCCTCAGGAGACAGTACTTTAAAGGGAGGTCAGGGCAGGCTCGCTGTGGTTGCTTGGAGTGTCCTGTCCACCTGCCATTTTTTCAGGCCGCACGGTCAGGTTCATCCAAAGAAGTGGGAACAGGCGATAGACCCATCAGACCTGTAACTGTCTGAGCTCTGTTCGTTTTGGATGATCTTCAGCCTGGCTGGATATGATATTCTTTTATGAAAAATAGGAATTGAATTTTTGATCTAAAAGAGGCCGCAAGTGTTCATATGCTGTCCTCCATATTTACTAGCACCTATGGCTGGTGAACACATTGGTTTGCATATGAAATTTAGTCCATTTTGGTTAGTAAATAAGAGAAATCAAAATGTAGTCTCAAATTTCATGAAGTCCTGAATAAATTAAATAACATTGTTATTTAAGTACTTTGAGAGATAACAAACCCTCCAATGTCATTCAAATTGGCAGAAAGTGAGAAAGCAAGAGAGCAAGGGAGAGATGCCTGAATGTCTCAGATTCCACAGGAGAAAGGGAAAATAAGAAGTAAGTACCAATACATTAAATATAGTAAGTATCAAAGAGCATCCATAGCTGAAAAGAGCAAGCAACAAAAATTCTTTTGAAACTTTGTGGTTTTAATTCATATTTTAATTTCTACAAAGTTGCCTTCTAAAAGTGTAAAAAAAGTAAGTAAAATTTGCTACTCGTCGCATCTTTTAGCCTTACAAGGAATAAAGAATGTTGCCTTTGAGTTTCATAAAGAAATATCTTCATTTTTGAGTTCCTGACAGACTGAGACCACATAGGTATAGACCACTGTCAATTAAGCTTCCAATTCATCTGCGTATAAAAATATTAAAGTCCTTGTTTATTAAAAGCAAATACATCTTTAACAAGACTTCCTCTATTTGACAATCTTAAGGTGTTGTGGATAAAGGCATAAAACTGTTCCATAAAAACGCTGAGTGGCACGCAAATAACTACATCACTCACCTCAGCACAAAACAAAGAAAAGTACAACTCACTCATGGATTTGTGGTTAGCGGTGAGAACAATTTATAATTCCATCTACCATGTCACAGAGAACTGTGTAAAACAAACACCTGTAATTGGAAATCTCTCCCTTTTTTTAGGCCATTGAAAGCTTGAAGACCCAAATGTCATTATAATCTTAAAGATTAACTATGAAGGAAACAATTCCTACTGGATGAGGCAGACAAGTAGAGACATGGTAGATGGCTGGGATTTTCAAGAAAGCACTGGATTCTGCTTATAAAACAAGCCAAAACCAATGTAGGTTTTTACTTGTTAGTTTAACCACAAAGGAAAACCAAAGGAAATCAGCCTGCATGGAACGTGAAATGGAAAAAAAGGAGAGTGTCAGGAGAGGGCTGGGAAAGGCAATGAATCACTCAAATCAAAAAGCTTTTGGTGGTTTATTTGCTCTCCTGAACCTTGGCTAGAAACAGAAATCTTCAGCAGAGCTATAATGGTGGCCTGCCCAAAAATAAAAATAAATAAATTTTAAAAAGCTAAAACTCAGCAATGGTTTGCAGAGATCTAGTCATTACTCTTTGTTGCCTCAGACCACTCAATATCAATTTGAGCTGGCATAAATTTAGGTGCAGATTCTGAAGTGGTCATATTTGCTGTTATGGGAAAAAGTGTGGATATTCTTAGGTCATTAGAAGGTAGAAATCAAAGGAACATAAACTCATTAATTTTCTACACTTAAATAATAATTCCAAAAAATTTTCTACACTTTAAAAGGAAATGTCAAGTTAAGAAGTCTCTTTGCTCAAACACCTTAGAATAATAACACACCCTCCCACTCTTATTTGCATTAATGAATTTCCTCTCAGAAACTTTTTTAGAAACTGCTGAAATTAATAATGCAACTTACCTTGAGTAAATTGTAATTAATATTTGGAGACTTTTTTGATGTTCCAAATTTTATCTTGTAATAGAAATAATTAGATTGGAGAAATATTTATTTAAATTCAGTGACCCAAACATACAGTAATATTTCTCAATCTGCTTGGTAATAGCCCTGTATTCAAAATACAGCATGAATATAATAATTACTACCTTAGTCTTCCAAGCATGATTTTAAAATAAAGCCATATAGTTCACTGTCAACGTTGATTTTAAACTTCTAGGTCTCTTGAATTTTATTAACTATTCTTCTTTCTCTAGGTGGCCTCTCTGAGTAAGAATACTTCCCTCCATTTCTCTGACATGGAGACCTCAGCCATGGTAAGTGCCAACTACATTCCCTTTGCCTAATTCTTAATTTCCATCAGTCTGATACTGACACCTGGAAATCTCACTTCCTCTTTAAAGGGAGTCATAAGAATTGTTTTTCTAAGCAGTTACATTGTTCCTCCCAACCAATTTCATTGCAAAAAATAAATCATATCTACTTAAGCAGAAAATTTCTTGCTTTAATAATCCTACTTTGTAAACATGCATCAATAAAAAATCAATTGAACATTATAGTGAGAAACATATTCTTCCCAGAGCTAAGGGTTTAAAACTTAGATGAAAATGACAAAGAGTGACAAAGGTCCTGTATACAATCTTGTAAGTCAACATTTACACTGCTGTATAGATTCTGGATAGAAAACACAAAGATTTGGTCATTCACTACGTCCTGCGATCCTTAGGCAAGAAATTGTCTGTTTTTAATTATACACACAGAATAACCTTTCCCTGCAAAAGAGGCTTCTTGTCTTCTGCAAAACACCACTAATAACTCCTGAGAAGTAAACAGAAGTCAGTGTTCAGAAATCATCCCCAATTCAGAAAGAAGATATGGAGCATCATCAGGAAGATACAACCCTTTCTAGTCTTAACAGCCTGAGAAGTGAGGCACTCCAAATAAGGCAGAGTTCTTCACGGATGGAAATCCTGCTCCCCTTTCCAGCTGAAAGGCGATTGTTTGGTGTGACCAGAATTCTAGCCAACTTTGGTACTGGAAACTATTTCCTAGTCCTAAATGAGGGAGTCCTCAATCATTCACATCATTCTATTTTTGTGTTTTCTCTGTGATAGTCATGAACATAATGGGCCTCCACACAGCCCAGAGCAATGCTGTGATAATATCGGATGGGCTGGTTATAATGAGGTCATTTCATCACATTTTTGTACTTCTCATAGCAAAATGTGTCAAATATCAAAATACAAATCAGAAGTTCTTGCTCCAAAGAATGGCAGAAAACAATATTTCAACCCTACTCTTGAAATATTTTTTAAAAGTTCAGGGTAATTACCAGGTTTGATGGGTGTCTCTTCTTGGCTGAGAGAGACTTTTGGTTTCAAAGAAATAAATTGTGTTTTACTGGGAGCTGGAAAAATAAAGAAACAAAATAATCAAAAAATCAAAACTTAGGCATTTCAGTGACTAAAACCACAAAAGGAAAACCTATACTTCAAGTGAAATGAAATCACCACCTTGGAAAATTTTGGAAATTGTCCATTAAAAGAATATTTCATAGAGTAGTTTTAATGGAAATACAATGATAAATTTTCTTTTGGTTTGAAAAAATATTTCTAGAGTATATTTGACCTAACAGAGATAGTATTACCACTAAATAGTCATAATAACTATACAAAAGCAGTAATTTTAATTCATGCTTTTAAAAAAAATCAGTGTAATCATTTTACACCCTTTCTCAGCTACATCTAAGTCTTTAAGCACCAGAAAAAAGACATGTTTTAAAATTAATATTTACTGATACGTATCACACTACGATCTGCAGCATAAAAAAATTCTAACACCATTATAGAAAGTTATTTTTCTAAATGAAGTATGAAGTCAAACTTGAGGGCCTTATGCAAAATAAATAAAATAAAATAAAATAAAATGAGAACTATGTATATGACCCAACTTCAAATAAAATTAACAGAAAACGAGAAAGAAGCAGTGGTTTATGCTTTCCAAGGCATAGGATAATGTCTAATGCTGAGTTCAGATCTACTAACTGTAGGACCAGCTATCCAAAACCATGAAAGCCAGTGTCAGTGTATGAGTCTTGTCAGATGAGTCAATTAGAATAGTGATTTAGACATTACATAAAAGCTGGGGTACTAGATTTTCCATGGTGAACTGAAGTAATGCATCTACTAAGGATATATCATTACCCAGGGTTGTCCATGTAGGTTCAGGGCTTTTAGAAATTTTAGATGTAGTTGTTCCAGGACTTTTGGTTCTTTCTGGTGATGGAAAGGAAAAGAAATATTCATATATCCTAGAAACAATAAAAAGATATTCTCCAAAGAAGTACTGAATGACCTTTTTAAAATCCTGCCATATTTAGTAGTCAGTGTTTACAAAATATGCAGTGAATAAAAGTTTTGGGAAAGAATTTTCAAACTCTGTCACAATAGTATAGACTATAAAATATTATACTTATATTACAATGGAATAAGCAAAACCCAGATTGTTGAGTATGATTCTGAGTGTATTATTTGACAATGAATAAAATCACCTCCAGGTTGATAAGCTACTTCTACCACCCAAACTCTGTGCCTTAAAATGTATCATTTCCCTTTCCTTTTTATTCTCTGTCCAAATCCTACACATATTTTGAAGCTTGCATCTTCAACTCTTACTTTCTTTTTATGTCCTTCTATGCAAGTATTACAATATCACAAGCAGATTATATAATCTTATGTTGCTCTCTCATTGTTTATGGTGTATTATCTTTTTTTAAGATTATGAGTAATTGGGAGGCCAGAGTCATGTTCTCTCCATCTCAGCCATTGACCTAGAGCAAAACTGAAAACATAGTAGGCACCAGAAAACAAGAACTGTCAGCCTAATAAACACTTAAATATAGATGGCATACCAAGAAAATGAATTATCTATACATGTCACGCTATCATGTTGTGATAGCAGGACTTGTTTCTAGGTTTATACAAAAATTCACATGCAAGAACATCACTTATATAACTTTCAATAAAATCTTGTTAGAAATGATTGATTCTTTGTTATTTAGCCTTATTAATTACTCATCTTTAGTTTCAAATTTTGTAAAGAAACTTTAACCTATAGAATCATATCACTTCTTTTTATGGTAAGGAGATGGGTATTATCTATTTGGAATTAAATATCCTGAAAGGTTAGAGAGACATTTATTTACCAGGTTTGGTTCTTGGTGGTTTGGGTCTGAGGCGTCGTTTAGGTGTGGAAGGGATAGATGTAGTATGCAGGGGAGCTGAAAGAAGATTTAAAATAGCTTTTCATAAATGATATTTCTCAGGGATCATTCAGGTTGTAAGTGTAAACTTGGAAACTTATTGAGTGCAGTACTGCTTTTTATTTCTTTGTATCCCTAGGATGCCCAGCACTGTGCTTTATTCACAGTAGATGCTCAGTAAAAAAGTGTTGATTGGGCCAAAGGAATTAAATGTCTATATGAGGATTGAAGATACATTATTCAGTTAAATGTACTGCAAAGTGAGCACCCTTGAGGAATTTAAGAACACATGGTAAAAAAAAAAAAGAGAGAACACATGGTACAATTCAGAACCCAAAAGACGGTTTCCTAAACAGCAGGAGAGAAGAACAAATAAACTAATATATTTGGGATTTAGAAAATGGAAAGTTCAGAACTTCTTTAATTCTGTAGCACATTACTAACCTCAGCAGGAATTAATGAACTTCATTATTCCAATAACTGTCTATTATAAACTGTAGATTTTGTTATATTTCTTTTACCCATTATTCTTCATCACGTATAGGACGGGAAAGCCCACTTGGTGCTTTTTATATTTAGACTACTTTGAGAATAATACTCTCACCAAGTGGTTTCTAAATGTGCTAAATAGAAGGGGATATATTTGAAAATAAATGTCATCTATAATTCTGCTATTTTCTAGATGGCAAATTTGAATGGAGTATAGCAAAAAAAAAAATTCTTCAAAATATATAGACACCAAAATTATGGAAATCCTTTGAGGATTATCACAGGGCTAAGTACGATAGTTAATCTAGTTCTTTGAAGAATTTCATGGTACAGAATGAAGGAAAATGTTTACTACTGAAAATACTCTGAAAAGGCCAACCTGACTGATTCTTTTTTGTCACTTTATTCTTTCAAAGCACACAACTATACAAATTCCATTAGTTACCAGATGTTGTAGGTTGCATTTCAGGACTGGTAATGATTTCCAGTTTTTGCGGAACAAATGGCGTTTCACTTGGAGCTGAAAACACAAATACCCCATCCCACCAAGTAATTTCAGTTAAAATGAGGTATTTTAAGAGTTTCAACATGCTTTTAGATGGTGTTACAAAGCACATGCTACAAGTGCATGATTAAGAATGAAGAATGCATGTAGTCTGGAAAACTGGTGGATAAAATAATGATGTAAAGTGGGGAAAAGGTCAGAATGACAATTGTTCAGTAGTTGACTCCAGGCAGACTCAAGGCATGGAAAAGAGGTGATACAGGCCACAAACACACGAGAAGGGATGATAAGGATGATGAAAATGTCCATGCAGTATTCAAAGTTTTTCATTTCTTTAAGGATGGAAAAATATATCATCTATTACAGTTGGAAGAAAAAAAAAGAGCTCCAAATGGAACATAAGATGCCTGCATTATAGGAAAAAAAAAAAAAACAGGAAGAGGAAAGAAATAAATGATTAGATGTGATGGAATGAAATGGTCATTTGGAAGACAGGCATTCACATGGATTTTCTTTTGATGGAAAACAAAGAATGATTTTTCTGTTAAAAACATTACCCAGTGTTGCCCTTGGCTGTTCAAGAGTTCTAGAAGTTTTAGGTGGGACAGAATCCAGAAACGGATCACTTCTTGCTGTTGGAATAAATGTCAACATTTGTAAAAGCTGTAGAAGGCCCCAGGAATAAAATACAAATTCATGAGTAATAAATTATGCCTCATATGGGGAAAATATCAAGAACACTTGAGAGATTGCTGACCAACATTTTTAAATGAGTGATTCATTAGAAGTTGAAGATGAGCTCACTTTAAAAAAACATATATACTTTAAACATTAGAAACCATGATAAAACAGTATTTCGTATATTCAACTTATTTTCAACTGTTTTTTCTGGCTTCTCTCTGTTCCTTAACTATGAATGAACCTACCCTTAACATTCTATTTCATTTTTTTTCTCATTTTCTGCTGTTTAAAATTATTTGCTTTTGTTTATCATGACACAAATAATGCTGAGATAAGGTTATACATACAAAAAATATCAGACCTATCTGTATGTCTGACAGAGACCAGTATTATTCACTTTGAATCTTCTGCAGTACCAAGTTTAGCAGGTGCTTAATAAACGCTTGCTAAAAAGAACTATGGACTGAGTTAAACTCACTATAGCTGAATCAGTAAGTGAATGCCAAAAGTTGGACCCAACTGAATGTCTGTAGACAAATGACGTCATTGCTCTAGAGCACGATTTCTCACCCAAGCACTATTGACATTTAGGACTGGATAATTCTTTGTTGTAAGGGCCCGTCCTGTGCATTATAGAGGTTTAAGAGCATCCCTGGCCTCTACTTACTAGATGTCAATAGCACCTCCCCCAGCTGTGATCATCAATAATGTCTCTAGAAATTGTCAAATGTCTACGGGGGGGAAAAGAGAGCAAAATCACCCCCATTTGAGAACCACTGCTCTAGAAAAAACTCTCTAGGATTTTAAAATCTTTTTAGAATGATTCTGAACAGTAGAGCAATAGGCCATTACATAACTTTGCCTCAGTGGCAACCAAATCTATCTGTATCTCCCGTATGTGGCTGAGCTTATTTACTGAGATATCAAGAAATTATCCCTCAATGGGAGGAGTAGGTAGAATCCATCTTCCTGACACAAACTGCTGTTTCTTTCCTGTGGAGCGCTAGGGAGCACACTGTTTCACTCAGCAAAAATTAAAGTGAGGATTAGGTGCAGTATTGTCAGAACACCTAGAATCCAAAGAAAGAATTGAGAGGCTGGGTATACCTGTGTGAGGCTCTGATATTTCAGGCTCATCTGATGTTGTAGGGCTTGAGAAAACATCATAAGCTGCTTTGAAAGAAAAGGTAAAACAAAAGGGTGTTAATTTTGATTAGAAAGATTTCATGACATATTTTAACGCTGGCTGAAAGAGGACAGTTTTAATGGGGTTGCTAGTGAGTTTTGGCTGTGGGCTACTGGCCTTGTCACTAACGTGTAAGCAATCACTAAGACTTGCCTCTAGTCCCTCTTGCCCTGAACTAAAGGTCTTTATACAGCAAGCCCCGACATTGGCGTCTAGGGTGATGTGAGCGTAGTGCTATATACTCACAATGAAGCGGTGCCAGCTCTAAATCAAAGAGCTTAAAAGAATATAAACACAAATGAAGTCAGTTGGCAGTTTGGGGAGAGATTTCCAAAGAAGGAAACAGCAGTCACATTAAAGTTCTTTGTACAAAGTCTACTTACTGCTTAGTCTTTCTACTTATTTAAAGTTACCGTCATGCTATCTTACATCTGAACAGTACTTCAGAGTTTGCACAGCATGTCCTCCTATATAAGCTTATTTAACCCTCTTAACATCCACAGAAACAGGTGAGGCAAACTTTATTCCCATTTTATAGATAATAGGGTATTGTCTCCATTTTCTAGATAATGCAGTTGAGATTCACAGAGGTGAAGACATGTGCCATGGTCACACACTGGGACTGTCAAGTTCAGTGTATTTTTCGCATTAACAGTGCCAGGAATGGCAGCGGTAAGACCAGCACTACCCCTCCTGCTACTTGACCTAGAGGCAACTTTCTTTCTATGTTCCTCCACTGAACCATGGGCTCTCTGTAATCTACATGGATTTAGAGGTAACATTTATATTCTACATGAAACAAAGAAAGCGAGGTGACCTTTAAAAAACGGTTAGTTTTAAAACAGGGATAGTTTTCATGTTCACATAAGAGTTGAATCTGTAAGTGAAAACAACATCAAAATAAAAATGTTTCTTTTTTGCACAAAGAGCTGTCACTATGGTAATGCGAGGTGTAGAGAAAGTATGAACTATTGTGAGGTAGATGTTACTTTCCCTGCACATTCAAAATGTCTGTACAAAAAATAAACTAGAAAGGCAGGAGTTCATGGGAAAATTTACTCATTGGGGTTACTTGTAATTCAGTGACAATGTAATGATTTCAACCACTGCTAGTTGAAGATATACGAAATGTAATATCAGATGCTGTGATACAGTCTGATATGCAGACGTGACAGGTTATATTGTACCACATACTGCAGAGACAGAAAATACGTTTTGACTTGTGAAGGTGAAACTACTGGCTTGCAAAATCTTCAGAAACAGAAAGAATATTATGAGTTAAAAATATACAAAATTTCTTAGATTGCATCCATTACATTGTAAAGTTTTCTTTAGCCTAGCAACAATTTTAAAAGGTCACAGAAGAATGACCAATCTTTTAAAGGACAAAAATGCTGGAAGTTGCTGATCTTAACCTTGTTTTGAGCCAATTTCAAGTTATGGATCTAGCAAAGTCAGCTACTACTAAATAAATTAGGAAAACTAGACAAACACTTATTTCACCATCTCATACTAGGAAAGAAATTCTGAATTAATACCTTGACTTATTTATATTATTGCTTTTGAAAAATGCCACAAATTTGGTTCAATATCTGCAAATAAATTAACGTGATACACCACATAAACAAAATAAAAAAAACAAAAATAATTTGATCATATCCATAGATATAAAAAAGAATTTTGCAAAATCCAGCATCTATTTATGACAAAAACTCTCAGGAAAGTAGGAATAAAGGAAATATATCTCAACACAGTAGAGGTCATATATGACAAACCCACAGCTAACATCAATGGGAAACTCAATAGGAAAAGCTAAAAGCATTCTCCTTAAGATCAGGAACAAGACAAAGATGTCCACTGTTACCTCTTTTATTCAACATAGTACCAGAAGTCTTAGCCACAGAAATCAGACCAGAAAAAGAAATAAAAGGCATCCAAATGGGAAAGGAAGTGTAAAACTGTCATTATTTGCAGACATGATATTATATATAGAGAACCCCAAAGATTCCACCAAAAACTATTAGAACTGATAAATGAATTTAGTAAAGTAACAGGATACTTTAAATTAATATTCAGAAATTGGTTGCATTTTGATACACCAATAATGAACTATCAAAAAGAGAAATTAAGAAAACAATCCCATTTACAATAGCATCAAAAATAAAATAAAATACCTGGGGATAAATTTAACCAAGGAAGTAAAAATACCTGTACTCAGAAAATTATGAGACATTGAAGAGAGAAATTAAAGAAGATGCAAATAAATGGAAACATATACAATGCTCATGGATTGGAAGAATTAACATAGTTAAAATGTTCATATTACTCAAAGCAATCTATAGATTTAATGTAATCCTTGTCAAAATACCAATGGCATTTTTCACAGAACTAGAACAAATAATCCTAAACTTTATATTGAACCATAAAAGATCCCAAATACCCACAGCAATCTTGAGAAAGTACAAAGCTATCATGTTACTTGATATCAAACTCTACTACAAGGCCATAATAATCAAAAGAGCCTGGTATTGGCATAAAAACAGACAGATAGATCAATGGAACAGAATAGAAAGCCCAGAAATAAATCTATGCCTGAATGGTCATTTAATCTATGACAAAGTAAGCAAGAATATACACTGGGGAAAAGATATTCTATTCAATAAATGGTAGTAGGGTAACTAGACAGGTACATGCCAAAAAAAAAAAAAATGAAACTGGACCATGTACTCCATATTCAAGAATAAATTCAAAATGGATTAAAGACTTAAATGTAAGACCTGAAACCATAAAACTCTTAGAAGAAAACATAGGCAGTGAACTCCCAAACATCACCTTTAGTAATATTTTTATTGATATATCTCTGTGGGCAAGGGAAACAAAAGAAAAAATAAACAAATGGGACTCCATCAAACTAAAACATTTTTGCACAGCAAAGGAAACCATCAACAAAATGAAAAGACATCTGAATGAGAGAAGATATTTACCAATCATAGATCTGATAAGGGGTTAATATCCAAAATTTATTTTAAAAACTTGTATAACTCAACACCAAACAAACAAACAAACAAACAAAACCCACATAAAAAATGGGCAGAAGACATGAAGAGACATTTCTCCAAAGAAGATATACAGATGGCCAATAGACATATGAAAAGATGCTCAAAGTCACTAATCATCAGAGAAATGCAGATAAAAACCAGAATGAGATATCACCTTACACCTGATAGAATGGTTATTATCAATAAATCAACAAACAACAAGTGTGGTGAGGATATAGAGAAAAGGGAACCCTTGTGCACTGTTGGTGGGATTGCAAATTGGTGCAGCCACTATGGAAACAGTATGGAAGTTCCAAAAAAACTAAAAATAGAACTTACCTTATGACCCAGCAATTCCACTTATGGGGATTTATCCAAAAAAATCCAAAACACTAATGCAAAAAAATATAGTCACCTCTATGTTCAGTGCAGTGCTATTTATAGTAGCCAAGATATGGAAACAACTGAAATGCCCATCAATAGACAATCGGATAAAGAAGATTTGGTGCATATATACAATGGAATCTTACTCCGTTAAAAAAAAGAATGAAATCTTACCATTTTCAACAACATGGATGGACCTAGAGTGTATTACGCTTAGTGAAGTAAGTCAGACTGAGAAAGACAAACACCCTATAATCTCACTTATATGTGGAGTCTAAGAAATAAAATACATGATCAAAAAAACAAAAACAGACCTATAGATACAGAGAACAAACTGATGGTTACTGTATGGGAGGGGATGGGTGAGAAATGTCAAGGGATTAAGAAGTAGAAATTGGTAGTTACAGAATAATCACAGAGATGTAAAGTACAGAATGAGGAATATAGTCAATAATATTGTAAAAACTATGCATAAAGTCAGGTGCATACTAGACTTATGGGGAGGATCACTTCACAAATTATATAAATGTCTAACCACTACTCTGTACACCTGACACTAAAATAATATTGAATGTCAACTACAATTAAAACAAAAATAGTCACAGGGATGTAAAATACAGCATAGGGAATACAGTCAATAATATTGTAATAACTAGGTACAGTGTCATATAGGTAATAGACTTATTGGGGTTATCACTTTTTAAGGTATACAAATGTCTAATCACTATCTTGTTTTTGTACACCTAAAAGTAATTTAAAAAATCATGAAAAAAATGCCACATCTGTCTGTTAACCTAACTCCCACATTTCCCTTTAATTTAGTGACACTACACTTCCTTTCTTATATTCTGTATTTGTTTATCCCAAAATATGTTATTTATTTACCCTCTTTCTACTTCTTTTCCATATTTGCAATTCCCTTCCATTCTGGAGTTTACAAGCCAGGCTGCTTTCTTCCCCTTGGTTATTCTCAGAAGGCACTCTACTGGGGAAAGGAGCTCTCCTTGCATCATTCTCTGGCAATAGTGGCTCATGTCTAGAAGTTCCTAGATGCCAGGGACCTCTTACTTCCAAACATTTTCTCAAATATGCTTAAGATTAAAATAGCACATTTGCTGGCAGACTTGGTCCTTGATATTTCTATTTCTGGAGTTTCTAAGAGTTGAGTAGTAAAGAACAAGAGTGATAAAAACACATAAACACCACTTGCTGGAAGTTTTATAGTATTTGAGCAGCTTTTAGAAGTACTCTATCACCTTATTTTTATTCATAGGTTAAAAAACAAATACTTTTAACAGGTGTGAGGTGATATCTCATTGTGGTTTTGATTTGCATTTCCCTAATAGTTAGTGAAGTTGAGTATTTTTTCATATTTCTGTTGGCTGTTTGTATGTCTTCTTGGGAGAAGACATCCATGTTTTAATTGGATTGTTCATCTTTTTGTTGTTGAGTTGCATGAGTTCCTTATATACAGAGGGTGCCAAAAAATGTATACACATTTTAAGAAAGAAAAACTGTATTAAAATTATAACACTCAATATATACCAATAAGAAAAGATGAATACAAGTCACATTTGACTTCTGCAATTAGAAGAGGTACTCAAAGTGGTTACCATCAGCATCCAGACACTTCTGATTACCGCAAACTACTGCTTGAGCAACGTTGACCAAAGTGTCCACTTGTATATGTTTTTTTTTGCACCTCTGGTATTTTGGATATTAGCCCCTTATCAGAGGCATTGTTTGCAAATATCTTCTCCCATTCAGTTGGTTGCCTCTTTGTTTTGTTGATATCCTTCAGTAGATGATTAGATAAAGAAGATGTGGTATATATACACAATGGAATATTAGTCTGCCATAAGTAAAGATGAAATACTGCTATTTGTGACAACATGGATGGATCTTGAGATTATCACGCTAAGTGAAAAAAGTCAGACAGAAAAAGTCGAGAACCGTATGACTTCACTCATATGTGGGATGTAAAACTGAAAGCAACAAAGGAACAACACAAACAAAGAAACAAAAACTCATAGATACAGACAACAGTTTAGTGATTACTGGAGGGTTGGGGGGAGGGCGAATGGTCGAAGAGGGTGAAGGGGGTCAAATAAATGGTGATGGAAGGAGAACTAACTCTGGGTGGTGAACGCACAACGTGATGATATAGATGATATATTATAGAATTGTACACTTGAAACCTATGTAATTTTACTAACCATTGTCACCCTAATAAACTTAACTAAAAAAAATCTATCTATCTATCTCTATATATATAGGACTATATATATATTTACATATATACGACTATATATATATTTGACTATATATGTATTTGACTATATGTATTTGACTATATATATATGTATATATATTTGACTCTGAAGCAATAGACGTCAAAGGAGAGGACAGTGTGGAAATAGACTTCTTTAAAAATCAACAGCTCTTGATTTATTTACAAAATTCTTGTACATGTTCTCCTGTAACAGAGTAAAATGCATGAAATGATTAGGCACCCATGGTTTTGAAAAGGCTATAAAATTGATAAATAGCTATGAGTTAGGGGTGAACCCTTCCATTTTTTAGACAATCTACATGCTATCATGCATTATTGTTTAGAGGCAAACATCTTCTGTCACCAATATTTACTCTGGTGGATGAAATGCTCCAGCTGTTTGGCATTAAGCACTGTTCCTCATCTTGCATTCACAGAACGTAAGTGGGACCAAAAGTTGTAGAAGAAATCTAATGTGAGTGAAATAGGTAGTTCAAATTAAAGGTTATAAAAATCAATATTAGTTTCTTCCAAAAAACAGTAATGACTTATAATAACTAAATTTTACTTTTACATTTCTCACAGAAAAAATATTATACTACAAAATAAACCATGCTACCATTAAATAAACCATGCTGAGGCTCTTAACTCCCTAAAACCACATTGTTAAATTATGTTTCGTTGGTTGTACATTTTACTTTTACTTTTTAAAAACTAATTAGATGCAAATTCCATAATAAAAATGCTCTAATATTGCTCCGGAAATATATGATTGCATGCAGACAAGGCATTTTCAATCATCAAGAATTTACCAATTTATTTCATTCAAGGTCCATGAATATTAATAACTATTAATTCATTTTTACATGTAAATTCTTAGATGAAAAACCTCATTAGGACAGAAATTATGTCTGTCATGCTCATTATGCACCCCAAGGTTTATTTACCCCAAAACCTGGTACATAGTAGAGACTCACTAGGATTAATTGGCAAGATGCCCATTCCAATGAACAAATAACAATGGTTTGACAGTTGGGTAGTTTATGCTCTTAAAGATAAGTGAGAATAAATGAACAGGTCCTTTATTTTATGATACACATACATGGGAATACAAATCTCTTCCTCTACTACACAATTATCTATGATATGCTTATGGGGCCATACCCTGACACGGAAACGGAATCCTAAAAACATATGAAGAAGCAATGGAAAAATGCAACAGGACTATCAGTAAGTAGCTGGATGAGAAAAGCTTTCATAAACACCACACACAGAGTTCTCAGTACCATTTAAAAAAAAAATAAAAAATGCTTTCTTCACTGCATGGAAAAATAAAATTCCTTTCTAGTTAACCTTGAAATTTGTGGAAATTTTGCCTGAAAAAAAAAATATTCATGAAACAAAACCAAAGGCTGAGGCTATAAATCTCTTAGAGGCCACAGTAAATCTGTAAACCATCTGCTGCCCTTAAATTCTATTTTCCTGCTTTCAAAGCGTCAACACCACCACTCTTTCTTTCTTCTTCTCCTCCTCTCAGGCTTCATCCAGTTGGGTGGGCCAGATCTACGCCAATCAACACCTCACAGGCGGGCAATAATGTCCAAATGTAGAGGTCAACCTCTTTTTAACCACTGTGAGCAAACCACCTGTGGCCCAACCAGTATAGGACTCCTTGGGCATGCTGATCAGTTCAGCTTTCAAGTGTTTAAATAACAGATAAGAGCTTAAGTGCATATAACAATTTATTAAAATTCTACAAAGTACTAAAAGAACTAAACACTGAAAATAATTAGCGATGAACTCCTGAAGTAGCTCCCAAAGTTGAGTCTAATGAAGAGATTAAGGCCTGCCATCCTCAGTCTGATTGTCAAGGGAAGTCTCTAAAGATAACTGATTACTGTTCAAGGGGAAATAATTATGCCAGAAGAAGTCCTTCATTGTCTTAGTAATGAGTCTCAGTAAAGACGGAGGGAAAAATCATTTGTCTGGACACGTTGGGGGGAGAAAAGGCAGGAGAATTTTCTAAAGGTGAAAATAAACACATTGAATCATCCTGGGTTATATAAAGAAACCATTTTCTTTATTTAATTTGGGTTTTAAATCCCTCCTGGTACTAAATGATTTTTCTTTTTTAAGAGGATGATCAAGTAAATTAAGGAAGCTTAACTCTGATGCCATTATCAAGCCAGAACCAGAAAGTTGATTTCTGTCCATCCCCTCAAACCATATAAGGACTTTAGAAACCATGCATACACCCCATCTGTGGGATGATAAATACACAGCACTTATGCTGGTTCTTCTATCTCTGATATCCACAGAAAACACAGAAAGTTGGTCATGGCATCATTTTATTCCCTGAGTCTAAGCAGGGCGTGCATGATACAGGCTGCCCCTCTAACTGAACAGCATGGCGGTGTGACACAATTTATCATCTCTGCCATAGAGTTAGTAGGGCATCAGGCCATTCCCATGGGGTTGCAGGGCCGCTTCGAATAACATAGCACATGTGCTTTCCATTCTCCTTAAAACTTTTTAGACTAGTGAAATGAAAAGCCGAGAATCATTTGGTATGCTCCTGTATATATAAGCTTAGAGTCTTTTCTTCTCTCTTCCTCCTTTTCTTTCTTTTTATCAATGAAATAATTTATTGCTGTTATTATTACTGTCTGCAGCAATTCAGGAAGTTCGGGATGGGCAGAACAGTGGGAAGGGAATGCATTCAATGAAAGAGTCCACTGTGTTAATAAAATGATAACAGGGCACGCTTTATGTACTATGGATTAGATTAAGTGATTTACACATCATTTCTAAGACCTAGCAACCCAACGAAAAAATGTATATATTACTGCCATTTAATAGATGTGGAAACTGAAGTTCTAAGAGGTTAAATCACTTGTCTACGGCCACATAAGTGGTAAATAGTTGAGCTAGTTATTAACCCAGCTCTGACTCATCCTATAGTTCACAGATTAGTGATCCCATTCACAATGAGAATAAACTTCAGGGACTGGTCAGCCTTTCTATACAGTCCACTTGATGCTTTTTAAAAATCTAGAAGGCACCTTGCTCTAATAAGAACATTTAATTTACTTGTTGTGCTTTGCTGGGGAAATTTCAAAGCAAATATATGACACTGTTTCAGCTTTAACATGGACTGGTTTGTTGGAGGGATTCAGAAAGAAATGAATAAATATCTAGTTTTTGCTCCTCTACCTACTTGGAGGTAAGTCTGTCACATATCTCCATAAGATAAAGGAAAATAACTCTCTTGGCTTCCAGGGACTTCTGGAGAATCAATATGATCATATAAATACAACCCTTTGAATCTCAATAGAAAACTGCTATGTAAATACACAATTGCATTATTCCAGTGAATAAATAATCCAATAAGTATGTGCACATATGTGCAAATGCACAATTCATGGGGTGGGGGATGAAGGTACTAAGAACTTTTCTAAAACTCATTCTTTGATAATGAAGAAATCATAGTCACCTGGCCACCTCCCATAAGACCAATTCTACTTTATCACCAGAAAGACTGGCGTTTCAGAATGATTGTCACAAGCACAAAAGTATTTCTAAAATGTGGACAACCTTCTTTTAATACAGACTTTCTAAGTTTGCATTCTGGCATGTAATTATAGAGCAGATTTTTTATGATTTCCTTTCTATAATTTAAGGAGACTTGGATTTGCCAAGGAAATCAAAATTAATCAATCCTACTTAAATGTACTTTAGAGAAGATTTCACACAATATGCAATTCCAAATCATGAGATCACAAAATGCTGAATTAATGAAAGATTAGGGCAAAAGGGCTGAAAGTGGGGAAGAATATGTTTGATGACTACACTTCTCAGATTTCCTGGAATATTCCAAATTCCAAATACCTTGTCCCACTCCTGTCATAAACTATTGAAATGACCTAGGGATTTCAATATTCAGCATGCAAGTTAGAATATTCAAATAGATTTTTATATCCAAACGTAATACAGATGTCCTTTTGAGAGCATGCATTCTGATGATTTGATACAGAATATGAAGTAAATGTGGAAAACAAATCCAGTAAATACTGAAGCAAAATGAATTTTATAAAGGGTATTGATAAATCATGTTTAATGGTAATACAAAGAAAAGTGGCTCCTGGTATCCAGTGCTCATCTGGCACTCACAGCTAGGCTTGGTCTTTTCCTGCTGACCATCAACAGCTTGAGAGAACACCAATATCAGACAAGACAACTTTGTGACCGAGATGGATGGAGACAAAAACAAGAGCACTCTGTAATCATGTGGAACACAGACAAATGCATGAACACAAAAAAGACTGTCTCCGCATTCTGGCTACTACGACTAACTGCTGCTTCTTTACCAATCATGACTTTAGCTTCACAGTGTTCTTCATGCCTTCTAGTTAAGAATGATGAAGATATTTAATCACAGAATTACTCCCACTTTCATACAGCATCTAATCCAGAGCAAAGTTTCACTTCCTTGGACCTTCCCTAGAGTCACCTAACACAAGACCAAATCATGCAATATGTCCTCTCCAATACCATTACTATGAGATCCCACAGTTATTCCTGGTATGCATTCTCTATTGTGGGAACAAGTAAATAAAACTAACTTTGTTCAAATGCAGGTATGTTCTTGGTTTTTTGTTTTTGTTTTCTGGCTGAAGGGCATAGTTAGATGCATTGTATCCCAACAGAGAAAACAAAATATGTTAATATTGCCATAATAATGTTATTATTTCTTTATATATATATATATATATATCATTTCATTTCCTCATGTCTTCAAAGTGTATAATAACTAAAAATGGGACCAGTGGTTTTATGGACCAGCGTCAAATACTGGCTCTCCCTCCCTCTCTTCTTAATTCTCAAAACAATTGTATTAGGAAGCCATGTGAATAATTGGAAAATAAAATAGTCATATACATTGAAACTAAATAAGAAATAGAAACTAAGTACATGTATGAATTCACACAAAATCAATCACAAAAAGAAAGAAAGGCTGGAATAAACGAAAGGATAGCATGAATTTATCAGTTCTTTTAAAATAAAAAATAATGCATGTGACAAATTTTAATTTGAAATTTAACATGTCACAAAGATGCCACAGAACTCTTAAACAAGAGTTAGATGTAAGCATTGTGTGTATTAGCAGAAATTATATACTTAATCACCCACTTTGAGAAACCAATCTTATATTGATTTGAGGCCTCTTATAATTAAGCACACTTGATGATTAATATCTGCATCATGTGAAATATTACAGATGGCAATGATAAGTCAGTGCTTCTCAAACTTTAATGTTCATACAAATTACCTGGAGATACTGTTAAAAAGCAGATCCTGACTCAGCAGATATGGAGCAGAAGCCCAGATTCTACCTTTATTAACCAACTCCCTAGTGATGCCAATGCTTCTGGCCCAAGAATCATACTAAGTAGCAAAGATACAAAAATTAAATGTTGTAAGGGCAGACTAAGGTGTTTCTGGGGGCTCATGCCTGCAATCATTACCTACTGAACTGTTACAGCCCATGACAAGCCCCAACATTTCATCCAGAGAAGGTTGGCAGTTGGAGTTTCTCTGGCAGCCTAAGGTTGCCTTGGCAGTAGTGAGGCAGCTGAATAATAAAACTGCTTCCTGTTGCATTAGCCACTATTCATATTCCAACAGGGCAAAACCAGAATGTTCATCTTCTGGCATTAAAGGCGAAAGGAACCCTGCCTGTATTGAGATTTCTTATCTCATCTATCTTTGTGTCTTTGTATACTCAACAATTGTCACTTCTCAATATATTCTCTTCACTCCCCAATGTTTGGTTCAATGCATGCTTTATATATAATTCATGCCCTGGCATTAAAATTCCATATGGTTTCCTTGAGGTTTTGGTCAGTTTGTTATTGAATAATCATAGACACCAAAAAACTAGACGTGGCTCAAGGGAATCCTTGGGGGGACCCTGTGTCCCCTATGTTATAATCCAAAAGCTAGGAGATGAAAGGAGCATAAGAGTTCATCTAGTCCAGTGGGCCCCGAAAATGTTCGGTTTGGAAGATGTGATGCTCATGAATGATGTGGGAGTCCGGCCAGGAGAGTCATAATGCAGCAGGTGAACCATCACACCTGCCCGTAGACGAGCTGCGTTTTCATAGTCACAGTGCAGGCGTGCCCATGGAATAGCTAATGGAATTAGAGTCTCAATATGAAACTCTACCCATATTTTAGACTCAGGTGACCTGGATCGCTAAGTGTATTGTTGCACACACCTTAAGTATTTGGACTATAATTCCACTAGAGTTTCTGGGTCAGTGGCTAGGGGAACAAAGGATTAGAAAGACCCAAATTGAGACTTCTCTGGATTGGCTGACAATCATAGCCAACTTTCAAGTGTTTTCCCACTTGAGAAAACTAGGTGAGACTACAATAATACAGGTGCTTACTTCATTTGATGCTATCCTTGTATCTTTTCCTGAGATCTAAGCCCATTACACGTACCAGAGAAAGGGTAATTTGACTAAGATCTATGCATCTGAAGGCTCATTTTCATTCTTTCTCAAACAAGTCCTCTGCTGGATTCCTTACTGGAGACTTCCAAAACATGTCGGAATATTTAACTTTGTTGTATGAACTTCTAACTACACTATCATATGTGCTAAAAAAAAAAAAAAAAAAAAAAATCACAACTGGAAGGTACACAAAAAATTACAATAGAAACAACTAAAACAAAAATCATAGAAGTAATCACACTAAATTGTTTCTGAGATTTTCTTATAATTCTCATATGCTTAATATTCTCTTTAGTTGACTGCTAGTCATCAACTAAATCACCACCCACATCAAAAAAAAAAAAAGATATATAGGAGAAGCCTTCTTAATTTAGAAAAATCTAGTTTTAAGAAAGGGAAGCAATCTCCCTCAATCAGTTTTAGCGGTGGAACACAAGAATTCTCAAGAGAAAAAAGCCGACTGCCGTAATTTACAAAAGAATAAACTAAGATCCTGAAGAAAAGTAGATAAAAATAGCTAATATATATGGTTATTGGGGAAGTCAGAATTGGAACCAAAGTCCATTATTAATTTCTTTCCTCTGCATCACAATATGCTTAGATATTTTAGGATTTAGTAATGATGTCTTGCACATTGTAAGCTCTCAAATATTCATTTCTGAAAAAGAAGTGAATATATAGCTGCAAGGGAAACATTAAGTTCACACTGTTAAATCAGACCCATGATGATGCTTCTTATTTTTGCTACCACTTTCATGTCACTAAAGAGATCTCTACAGAATCAATGAGCCAATTCGTAGTTCATCTTCTAGTCAAATTTCTAATTATTTGTCCAAACATTAAAATACAGGTCTTTAAATCAAATGCAAAACCATTTTGCTTTGGTACTGAGGAAAAAAAGAGATTCATTTAAGTATCAAGAATGCATTACAGCTTTACCATTTACTAGAGACTACATTGGTAATCAACCAAGGAACCTATAAAAATAAAACCTGTAAAGTATAAAATCTACAAAAATAAATATTGTTGTTCCAATCTATTTTTAAAAATGAATGCAATTACCAGTTTGAGGAGGTAGAACTTTGGAATCTTCAGATGTTTTACTTGTAGGTACAATCCATGGCTTTTCACTTGAAGCTATAGCAAAAAGAAATGAAACTAGCTGAAGATTTTTTTGGTAGGACAAAGAGACAGAAATAGGTTGCTGCTATGATTAAGTGACAATCAGAAGCCTGCAATTAAACACACATACGAATCAGATCAAGAGCCATCATATATTAAGAAGAAATCAATATGTACCCATCCCAAGAGCATTTGATTAATGCGTAGAGAGACCAGAGTTTGGCATCAAACTCTCGATGTTTTTGAGGACAGAAAATTAACTGAATAGGTTTTACGTAATTAACAGACTGATGATGGTTACTAAATTTGTAAAATATACAATCAGATAAATAGGTTGCTTTTTAAAAAATTAAACCAAATCAACCACTTGCTTGGCTGAGTTAACCAAATTCATCAGTTCATTGAAGTTTGTAAAGGTAGGACCCCATAAATATGTCTTCAAGAATGAAGCAATCACCACCCACATCTTAACAGCAGATTTCAGGTACTATTATTACCCAAGGTGCCCCCCGGTTTCTCAAATGGGAAGGGTGTTTTTGCCTGCGGAAATTCTGGAAGTCTTTTCGGAGCTGTAATGAAACATAAGAAATGTCATGACTTGAGGTGCAAGTAACAGAGAAAAGATTTCTTTTTTTACTCTCAAGCTTTCTAAAACACAAAACAAACAAAAAGGCAAATTACTCATGTTAAGGAAGGAACTGTTAGTAATAAAGCTTAGTTATCTATTTTTTTATATTCAAACCACTATATTTGAGGAATTGGGCTCTTCTTTTCACTTCTATTAAATTAGCTTCCTAATTTCTTCAGCTGTGTATGTGTGCTCTTAGATATATTTCATTTAAACTCAAATCAAGCACCAAACACCTCGGAACCAGAAAATATCCATCTAGTAGCTTTTAAAAATAGAATTTGGGTAACTACATGGCTTTATGTTTAAGACCCCGCCTTCAACAACTCTTTTAATATTGCACGCATGAAGAAATTCTAAGAATTTTAAGAGGCAGTCTACATAAATATTATAAATATATCTTCTATCTGAAGAGAAACAATTGAATAAAAAGATATTCAGAGAAAATAGAAAAGAATTTCGTTTTTTATTCAGTGACAATGATCTGGAATTAAAAGAATCAAATATAAAATCAAAATATGACCATCAAAAAGAAAAACAGAAGGATTTGCCATAGAGACAGACTCTTTAGTATCCTAATTATAATAGAGATCTTATAACATTTAAAATATTTAATGTTGGAGAGCTTATTGTTTTATAAGCACCTGTCCCTTGTTTCCTGTGAGGAGATAAATTTGAATAAATTAACCTCAATCTTCTTTCAAGCATGCATAAGATTTCCAACGTAATAATAAGCTGCAGTGTTTAATAATTTTTACCTAGAGTGCCCAGTGGCAATTCAAACCTAGGTATTAGGATAGTTTGCCATGTTTCCGGGGTTCTTTCGCTGAGAACTACAATAAAGAAGAATTCAGTTAGTAACTGCATGAGTTGGGATTTGACGTTGTGGCTTAACCATGGTCATGCGACAATGCTCATAACAAAGTGTGCACCGGGCAGCTGATGCCTTTCATGGAAACAGCTGGCTTTCCCTGGAAGAGTTTTACACAGTGGTTAAAATTTGAAGGTACACTTTCAAAGGGCTGTGGTGTGACATGGAAGATCAACATCACAAGTACAAAAAAGATACATGCAGCTCCTTTTCTTCAGGAGATGAGAACCAAGCAAGTTAGATTCTCTTGGGCGAAGAAGGAGCTATAACATGCGTGACATGGAATTCTCATTAGAAAGCATGACACTTTGGGTGATTCTCCTCAAGTTTAGTACACACAAGACTTGGAAAAGCCAATCAAAACAGAAAGCACAGATACAGTCAAGACTTGCAGATTTCCCCCACTCCTCCAAGCTTTGCGGGTTAAAAGGCTGGCATTTGGTTTTTCTGTACATCCCAAGAGACTGGTGAAAAAGATGTGTAGTTAGCATCTATCATCCAGAGCTGCTCAGAATATCAGTCAACAGGCTCAACGCATGTTGTTAACTCTTTAATGGCTTTGGTCCAAGAAATAGGAAGATTAACTACTGCCAATAAGGAGGGGAGAGATGGGGGGAATGCTAAAGTATTGGGTTACTTTTCTGTGAGTGTTGGGAGGAATTTTTGGTTTGCTTGTTTGTTTTGGAAAAAAAAATTCTTAGAATTACCCAATGTTGTTTCTGAAATGTCTAATGCACTAGACACAGTGGGTTTAGTGGTTCTTGGGACCGATTCAGGAGTCACTGGAAGGTAAAAAAGACATCTTTACAAATTAAGATAAAATGATGAGTCATCCAAAGACCACATGACACTTGCTGCCCTTTAGAATTAGTAACTGACATTCACGTAGCTCAACACTTTTCAAGTTACTTGTGCTAAGGACTCCCAGGCTTGCCCCAGGTGCCTGAGCTGAAATTCCTTCCTGGGTTTGGTACATTTCCCATGTATTCCAAAAAGCATATTGAACTGACCTCCATGAAAGCACTTACCAGATTAATCATAATGTTTTATTTGTCTGTCTTTTTCATTCTCTTTCTCTTCAGGCCTTAGCACAATGCCCAGGGTATAGTAAGCAAGCCCATGAAAAATGTTTATTAAATGAATTAATAAATGGGCAAATAAAACAATGACCCAGGGCAAAAAAGGTTTATTTAGAAGATTATAAGATTTCCCTCTTTCAAACTGCAGTCAACATGCAAAGTTGACTGCATGTTGGGTTCAAATTTGACTGAGTTCAAATTATGATAAGGATTCAAATGCTTAGCCACAAGTTTGTTCCAAGTGCTAGATCAAAGGCAAAGATAACTTTGGGTAAATAGTTTTCAAGAAGTAAAAACCAAGATCACTGAGATCTGGAATGAATTGTGAGCTAGAAAATTCCAGAAATTTGCAGGGTAAGGACATGTGATAACACAATAACACTGAATAATAAGTGACGGTGTTTGACTAAGTGTTTCTGAAGTGGAAAATTCTGAGGAAGTTTGGCAGAAAACTAAGAAATCTGTAGACTCTCCCATGAAACATTGTGCCAAGAGAAGAAAGTATAATTGGGTAGAATCTTTGGGGCAGAAAAGAACTTGGAGCCATCCGCTGGGTCATGCCTATGTTTTTCTTGGTATTTCAATATAATTGTATTGAAATCATAAAACTAGCTAGGAATTTCATTCAAATAGATTATTTCAGCAGCTTAAATAGGTACTACTTCTGCCGCAACTCCTATGAAGGTGAGAGATGGAAGGTCTTCTTGCTCTATCCGAAATATCCTTACCTGAATAGTTTGCTTGAAATTAAGTTATTTTAACTCCTCACCAATTTTTATCTTCTCTGGACCAGTTATCAGTCCCAGAGTTTAGTACAAGGTAAATATCACTAATATTTCAATTTATAGCAATTTTGTGGATTAAAAAATTCACTTTAGATTCGGGTTACTTTGCTAAATGTGGACCTGAGGGAATTCTTGCCAGATGTTTGTTTCACTGAGTCCTAGATGAGGTGGTATTGCTCTGGCAAAAACTCTGTAGTTCAGAGAATAATGTGTCCCCAGTGGGTTGAACTTGGGCAATTCATTCATAGAAGAAATGCTGAATATTTATTTGTTTATAACGGCTGACAAACTGTGGGGAAAATGCATACCGCATTTGTTCTTGAAAGGATTTTAACTGAACTATTACATAATCCCTACCTTAGGATTGTTAATCTTCCAGAAATATTGTTGCTAAACAATTCCAGCACACTTTCATAGATCTCAAGCCACAGATTTGTGAAGGATAATGGCATTTTGCTAAATCAACCACTTATGAAACTAAAGGAATGAAAAATGGTCTCATGTCTTCATATAAAAGGAAAGTACCAAAACCAGGTATTACATTTTAGCATAAAAATATTTCAGAATGTTGAGGTAGTAACTTTCACTTAGAGTGAAAAATACATCTTCCATATTAGATACCAGTTATATGATTAATCTGTTGTTTTTTGCATCTGTTTTTCCAAACATTAGATTAAGGACATAGAATCTCCTATCATTTTATGCTTACGAGCAAAATGAATTTCCTACGGGCTCTTCACTGAAAAAAAAGTACAGGCTTGTCAATCATTTACTATTTGAAACCATATTACTTATTCTCTCAAAGTTAACAACAAGGGTATCACATTACCTGTTATGGGTTGTGCTGGGATTTTTTCTACCTTTGGTGTTTTAGATTCAGCAGGTAATGCTACGGTTTCATTCTTAGCTAAAAAAAAAAAAAGTCAGAGAACAAACAATTTACCTCACTTCCTTATAACACAGTGTCCAAATATAATTCATTGAAAACAAAATCAAGTAACAAACTATTTCCAGAATTCTATTTGGCTCTTATCCCATCCCACCAGGCAATTAACAAATTTACTGTTCATTTCTATCAGGGATTAAATGACAGTCTTCAGAATTCCTTCTCATTAACCCTAGGTAATTAAGATCTACGTTGGCTATGGAATGAAAAAAAAACAAAAAACAAAACCCAATACTTGGATAACACTCAAATCATTCTGATTCATTGTTTCTGGAAGGCATAGATTGTATTGCAAATACTCCCTGGAATTTTACATTCAAGTACTCCTAATTAAAAAAATCAATGAATAGAAAATTTCCATTATTGTGCATGGTAAAACATGTAATAGGGTATGACACTGAAATTTTAGAAAAGCACAAATAACACACACGGGAAACTAAATTATTTGAAAGTATTTGTGGCAAAAGAATACCAACAGTAACTTATTTGAGCCTCATGTTAACAAAGACATTTTCTTTGGGTCACTGTGGGAATTCAGTGTAAAGAATATAATCAATTTTTTTCCTTCTTTAGACAACTATTCAGGAAACTACCTTCTAAAATTTAGGTATTCTTTTTCAAAGAAAGTATATTTCTATACCAGAGTTTCCCAATGATTAAGATAATCTCCATTTAAAATGGATTAACTTGATTTATCTATTTAGCGCACAGAATCAGTGACCTACTTGTAATATTTTGAAATAGTCTAGTGGCATGAGAGATTTCATTCATCTTTGAGATACCCTGATCATGTCACCTTGAACTCATTATAATCAGATGGGAATTTTTAGAGTCCTCAGGCTGTAACAGGAACTTCTTGGGTTCCTCAACTTTGGCACTATTGACACTTTGGGCTGGAAAATTTTTTGTTTTGGGAGCCTTTCCTTTGCTGTAGGATGTTTAGTAACACCTCTGGCCTTTATCCACTGGACTCCACTAGCACTTCCATAGTGGTGGCAACCAAAAATGTCTCCAGACATTGCCAAATATCCTCTGGGGAACAAAACTGCCCTCTGTGGAAAACTATTGGTCTAACATGCTCTCTCAAATCTCTTTGAAGATGCAAATTTTGTAACCTTTTTCTGTAGTTCACATCACTGCTGTAAAGACCCTTTGTTTCTTCTCAGTTAACACAGGCACAAAACATTTTTTCACTTCTGATGGACAAAGACAATTATAAAGTCATCCCTTCCACAATGTCAATAGAAGCCAATCAATTTTTAACCTGTATTACAGAAGCATACAATAGATTCCTACATACAGCTAATTAATTTCAGGAGTGATTTAAAATGCTAGAAATAGGTGTCACAAGTGCTACATACTTGCCACATCTAATAGCTAAGTGTGTGTTCTGAATTCATGTGCACATGAAGTTGCATTGGTATTTGCACCCCAGAAATGTTCAATACCATCGTTCGAATTAATTTAGCAGGAGGGACTCTATTTCTGGAATAACTAAGAAACAGATCCAGAAGAATTTTATGAAAAATTCTTTTTTTAAAAATTTCTAAATTTTATCAATATTGTTTCCTGTCTTTTTCAGAGTCACAGTTTTTGTTTAAAACCATTGTGATTGCTAGCCCAGGAAAAGACATTCAGATTACAAATTTTTATGAGCTCTGGTCTTGTTATTTTCAGCATGTAACATAGGAAGGTGTTTGTTTTTATTTTTTAAATATAAGATTATAAGGTTTTTCTTTAATGTTCTCTTAACCTTCGCCACACCTTTGCTAATCCTCACCTTCCTGTGTAACATCATTCGTTCTTGGTTCCCTGGCTGAGTTGGACTATCTATCTATCTATCTATCTATCTATCTATCTATCTATCTATCTATCTATCTATCTATCTACCTTCTGTCTATTTATTTTAACCTCCAGATCCTAGACTTTCAGGCAATGCTCTGAATTGCTTTGCTTTAGCTCCTTATAGTTTAAACATACGCTTAGTCAGCAATCACGTTAACAAAATTAAGCTGTTAATGAAGAAAAAATTGTAAACTACCTTCCCCAGAGACATTTACATTGTTTACACATCACTAATTCCTTAGAAAGACATACTGTATTTCTAAATAAGGCATTTCAGGAGTTAGGGAATTTGGTAGATGGAGAAGATATTTGAATGGGGGCTCTTCATGTCTCACATCAACCCATGAGCATTCACCTACACTAGCTATGTACAACTGAAGTTTTGGCAATAGCAGAGTAAAATGCCATCAGAACAGCCAAAAACCCAGGAAATTCCTTTTCCTCTCTGATTCTTCTGTACCTTTTTTCAACACACTTGTTTCCGTTAATTTTTGGCGAGCTAAGTCTTGGGTTTGGCAAACCCTTTGTATGTCCCTGGGAGGTGTGGGTGTAATAGTAACTTTCTTGTTTATTTTTTTTTCATTATTCACACCATGTGATCTTAGAACAAAAGCTATTAATTTCTTGATGTCCCATGATGGGCCCTGCTGGAATGAAGATTTTATTTTTAGGGTTCTTCTCAAAAAATAGGACTTTTCTGAATTGTAATGATAAATAACTTCAGGAAAGTTTATTTCTCCCAACGTGATATAAAAATGTTGATGCTCACAGTTTATGCTCACATTCTTCATAAAAAAACAGTAAATTTAAATGTAATTTTTAAACACAGTATGTTAAGATGTTACATTTGATGGATTTACTAGACATTTTCAAACATACTGGCTATCAGTCTCTTTAATCCATAAGAAATTTGTCATGTATTAAATTTAAGATAGGTGTTTTCCAAGAAATACAAGTTTGAAAATATATTTACTATTTGAACAGAATTTTTCTTCATTAAAATCACATTCAATCCTGAAGCTTTAGTGAATCGTATCAGGAAAACAAAAGCAAAACCAAACCAAACAAAAATTCACTGTTTAATTCTCTAAATCAAGGAAAACAATAGGCCGAATTGATAATAAGGTAGCCTGTGGAACTTTGCAAAAACCAAAAAAATTAGGAAATATTACTCAAGACTAAGAACTAAGGAATAAAGCACCTTCTAGTTGAAGCAAATGAAGCCTGAACTCATTTGTATACCCTCTTGGTGGTAACTCACTTTAGGATAACAGGTATGAATATTTTACAGTAAAAATGTAAGGAATGTGCAAAATCACAAAGATTTCCTGGCAAATATTTTCACACCTTAATAAAATGATGATGTGTAAGCTTTGAATGTTTTTCTAAAATTGTAAGTCTAATAGTCCACCTATTAAGTGCTCTTCTACCCACTTCAGGCTTTGCTCTTCCTTCTTCCAGAAATTCTCAAAATTAACAGCTAAGGAGAATTTAGGAGTTCTCACCTTTTACAACTGTTACAGTCTGATTGTCTAGCATCAAACAAGCAAACAGGTCAGGTTTCCAACAAGGGAAAAAAATTAAATCTGAAGTCCCAGTAGGGCCGGGTCCTATGTCTGTGTCACTCTCACCATTATCGTCCTCTGCATCCTGCAGTTCTGGCACAGATTAACGCTTAGCAAGTATTTGTTGAATTAATTCTGCCA
Organism: Rhinolophus ferrumequinum; assembly: GCF_004115265.2. Classification (NCBI taxonomy): domain Eukaryota; kingdom Metazoa; phylum Chordata; class Mammalia; order Chiroptera; family Rhinolophidae; genus Rhinolophus; species Rhinolophus ferrumequinum. The sequence continues at coordinate 30,003,124 of NC_046285.1, forward strand.
AACAGGGGCTTGGGCCTCTGTTTTTGCTTCCATACAGTATGAAGATTCAATTTTGTAAATGCTAAATTTCTTAGCTGATGCCTACTGCAGGGAAAATAATCTGCATTTTTAAGTCTTGTTCAATTGCTACCTTCCATATTTATCAATAGGCCAATACATTCTCCAGAGACTTTCGAGAGGTGGTTCTCAAAGCATGGTTCCCAGACCAGCAACGTCAGTATCACCGGGGTGCTAGTAAGAAGTGCAAATTCTCAGGCTCCCCACCAGATCTATTGAATCAGTAACTCTAGGGTGCGCCCAGCAGTCTGTGTATTCACAAGTACTCTAAGACGTCTGATGCTCCATCAAGTTTGAGGTCCTCTGCTATAAGAGAGACTTCAGAGTAATTCAGACTAATTCAGATACTCAAACGCAGCAACTAAATTAGCCCCGTGACCACCACAACTATTCCCTGGGCTTCTTTTAAAGGGTTTTGCTATTTGGTTATTTTTTTTTCCAAATTGTTATGTTTTATGTTTTTTCAACACTGAAATCATATCAGGTGCTTTCTAGAAGTAGGAAGCAGTATCAATCTCAAGTAAATAATAATTCTAACAGACCTCACCTTTACATAAGTTCTCATTGAAAGAACCTAATGGTCCCTTGATAGTATAGTGTAATAAGTATAATTTATAACAATTATTCCATTTGAAAGTCATACTTATATAAATGTGTGTATTTTGGGTAATTTGGTAAATGTTCACTCTTCTTTCATAAATGTAAATATATTTAATGTTTTATATAAATGTAAAATAACTATTTTCTTATAGAATGTTTTTAATATTTTTAACACTCCAATCTCTCTGTGCCTTAAAATAATCTTTCCAATTATTGTTACTGTGGTAAAATACACATAACATAAAATATAAAATTTATGAACTTCACCGTTTTTAAATGTAAAGTTCAGTAGTTTTAAATACATTCATAATGTTGTGCAACCATCACCACCATCTGTCTTCAAAACTCTTATTGTCTTGTAAAACTGAAATTCTGTACCATTAAACACTAACACCCTATTCCCCTCCGTCCTTCCAGTCCCTGGCAGCCACAATTCTACTTTCTGTCTTTATGAATTTGACTACTCTCGGTACTTCATGTAAGTGGAATTGTACAGTATTGCTCTTTTTGTAACTGACTTGTTTCCCTTAGTATAATGTCTTCCAGGTTCATCAGTATTGTAGCATGTGTCATAATATCCTTCCTTTTTAAGGCTGAATAATATTTCATTGTGTGTATATACACCACATGTTGCTTATCTGTTTATCTGTCGATGGACACTTGGGTTGCGTCCATGTTTTCGCTATTGTGAATAGTGCTATGATGAACATGGGTGTACAGATATCTCTTTGAGAACTTTTTTTCAATTCCTTTCATGATATACCCCAAAGTCGAATTGCTGGATCATATGGTAATTCTATTTTTAATTTTTTGAGGAATGGTCACGCTGTTTCCACAGTAGCTGTACCATTTTACATTCCCACCAACTGTGACATGCCTGTCCTTTTTTACTTTGAGATCCCAGACAACTCATTTGCTAGATTCCTTGGATATTCTAAGACTATCAGTGCTAGTCCTCAAGCACTGCCATGTTCACAGATAGAATTTTCCTGCTTACCTAATTGTGTCTTGATTGCATCTGAAATCTCAAACATTATGGATGTAGGAAGTTTGACGGTGGTTTCATTAAGACCTGGAATAACAAGGTGGACTGCAAGGAAATAGAAAGTAAAGATAAGAGGAAGAAAATGCATCCTGACATCAAACAAAGCTCAGAGCATCAGATACTAGGACTATGAAGTTTAGCACTTATTTTGCTTTGTCAATTTTAACCCAAACTTCAAAATGTTGGACATATATAATAGTACCTTTTAAACAGAATCTTTTTCATATTCAGTACTGAACTAACAAAATCCTCTGGCATTTAATCCATCGACTCAAAAATTGTAATATGGATGCTTAAGATTTGTGGTGAACAAAGAAAACCATTATTAATAGTAATTTTTAAAAGAGCAGTTCAATATGACAAAGATTCCCTTGTAACTGCAACAACCTGTGGGGCAGGTAGGATGGGTGCTATCGTTCCTACCAGGCATGGGCTAGAGTTGTTTCTCTACCATATTTTGATAGAGGTAGCATCTCTTGGCTCCTAGCCTGGAGTAGACACAGCCAAGATATTAAACATTGAAAGGAAATGAACCAACATCAATTTAACAGACCTGCTCACAGTGCAAAATTCCATAAAGGCTCCATTATCCAAAATAGCCTGATTTGCTTAATCTAGGTATAGATTTCAAGATAGACTCACCTAGTATTGTTCCTCCAGTGGGAGTTTTATCTGGAGATTTACTTGAAGCCCTATGAGTAACATTCTGAATCACTGTTGAAATAAGAAAAGATAATAGTGTGATAGAAAGAAAAAAAATCAGGAAGAAGTAAGAAGCTAATAATGTGAAGCCATCTGCAATGGGGAAGTCTTGATCTAACTTTTCAATTAGCAGAAAGAAATTCATTGGGCTGGCTGCACAGCCAACAAAGAACTAGGAGGCACATTTTACCTTGACATCTGTGCCTATAAGTAATAAAAGGCCATTACTCTACCATAAGTGTTCCATTCTAAGGAGCTGAAAATTTCCTTCCTCATTTCCACTCCCTGCAGCCTACCCAAGTTAAAGAACTATCACAAAATGAGGCAATGACCTAATAAATAATTTAAAATGTATGTTCTCAAAACAAAGAAACTTTGGATAATTCCAATACTAATTGACCCTGTTTTGAGACTTGGGACATTGTGTTTTCTTAAAATCAAGAACTCTTTTAAGTGCCCAGTCTTTTCTACCAAGAAACTTTCTGGAAATAATAAAGTTAGTTTGATAATTTGAAAAACAAAGTCAAAAGAAAAGCAACTGAATGCTGAAATAAAATAAGACATAATAATTCTTGACACCTGGATGTCTTTACCTATAATGACCACTAAATCATAGTTTTCATTTCATTAATCTAAATACCCTATTAACTATTTTCCTCTTGTATGCTTATTTAACCCTGAACAAAGCCACACATATTTAACTGGCTTTTTAAAATTGAATGCTTCTTATGATTGCTTTGTCCCTAGTTGGCCAACCACTACAACTTGCCAAGACTTGGGTTTTTGGGGCAAGAGCCAAAATTTTACATATTAGCTTCTAATTTACTAGAGCATACTGACTTCTTCAAATTTTTTCTAATGATATATATAGCATCAGGGAAATTGAGAAAATATGTGCTATGTTTAATTATCTCCGTTAGAAAGTGTATTGAAAATAGTTCTAAACATGTATCCAGAGAAGGCGCATAAAAATTACCTTGCTTGATAATTGTTATTGGGATCAGCTTCCTGGGGACATATGCTGGCTGAAAAGAGAGGAAAAGAGTCAGCTTTTGAGTTAGTGTTAACTTTTTTCAAATAATAAATCAAAGAATTGGAAATAGCCCTTCCTCGTCTTCAATGAAGTCTCCCATGACACTTGTTTAATGGTTGCTGAAAAGATCTTTAGTACATATATACATATATATCTACCTCTATTTTGTTGGACTCTCTTGGTTTTTTCCCATGGGAGTCCAAAGATTTGACAGAAGTAGTTTCTTCAGAAGTCCCATTAGTTTATTTTACCTACAAACTGCAATGGAAAGAAACTAAATCCTCTGGATTGAATACTAGTTTATTTTCACTTCTTTTGAAATGTGACCCAGCCAAATTCTGTCTTTACATTCCCTCTCAAAAATCTCTTAAGATACATATTATTTTTTAAAACCAAACATCAATTGTTTGAGTGTATCCAACTGCTGCCATTTTTGGCAGCACATGACCTGCTAAACACACAACACAACCACCATGAGCTCCTGACACCAAGCATTTCCTTACCCAAGAAAGCAGAGCTAGGAATTGGAGCAAGATATTTCTACTTACAAAGGCCACAGCAGCTAAACTTAACCATTTTGCACATTTTTATGCACAAAGGACATCAGAACCAAAAGGGCAGGTCCCAGGGGACTGTGCATTCTCTCCTCTCCCAAATTGCCTCAGATGTCCCACAGGAAGCTTTTATGTCATACAGCTACTTGAACTAGGGACAGGTTTTGTGTTAACAAAAGCAGAGTCATTATCGGACAAAACTGTGAGCCAAGGACAAGACAGCCAATGGAGATACATGAGAACAGGATAAAAGAGGGCAGCAAACATATACAAAAGAATTAGATTGAGTTAAAGGGGCAAGCCTGACATGGGTTTTTTAATGCTTAATTTAACCTGATACATGATATAGATATTTCCCATACGAGATCTGCTGATAATTCAGGATGTGCTAAATGGGCTACTTACAACATAGTTGTGAGCAAAAGAGACTTGCTAACATGTTACCATTTTAATAAATGACATTCCCCATAATAAAGAAGGACCACAACACCAAGTTACTGTTGTCTGTGTTTTTCTTGTATTAAGGTCCTTATGTTTAAAAGCCACAAAAAAAGTTTACTGTTATCAGATTATTTTTAAAAGGCATATATATATGCCCACTGAAAAGATTATTTTTAAAAGGCATATATATACCCACCCAGTGCTATAGACTGAATGCTATGTCCGCTCCAAAATTCACATGTTGAAACTTAATCCCCGATATGATGGCATTAGGAGGTGGGGAATTGGGGAAGTGATTAGGTCATGAGGGTGGAACGCTCATAAAAGAAATTAGTGCCCTTATAAAAGAGACCCCAGAGAGCTCCCTCCACCCTTCCACCATGTGAGGACACAGCAAGGAGATGGCTGGCTGTGAACCAGGAAGTGAGAGCTCTCACCAGACACTAAATCTGCCAGCACCTTGATCTTGTACTTCCCAAAGTCCAGAACTATGAGAAATAAATGTTTGTTGTTTGAGCTACCAGTCAATTGTATTTTTATGTAGTAGCCCGATGGATTAAGACACCCAGAATTTCCTCCTTAGCAACCTAGCCTAAGGAATTAATCAAAGGTACAAATAATCTTCTATGTGTAATGGTGTTTATTACCACAATATGAAACAACATCATTATCCAAAAGCAGGGGTTTTATTAAATACATTATGGTTCAAATTTTTGATATCTATGGTAATAAAGTCGAACAATACACATAATATAAATATATACAAATGATATAAATTTGTGTCTACAGTATAACCTAATTTAACAACAAATTTGTATCGACAAAAGACCAGAGGGAAGTAAGTCAAAGTTTTTTTAACAGTATATTTCTTATAAGTTGATATTAATTTTGTATAACTTTCTATATTTTCCAAATTTCTTACAAGGGTGAATTACACTTACAATCAAGACAAGTTATTTTAAACAACAGTCTGTTCAGCTCCTACATATGCTCTGTACTGTACAGCTCATACTCTATTAGTAAAGAGAGGATGATGTAAATACAATTTATACATGATTTTCCCCAGGCAAGGGGAGGGGAATAGTAGAGCTAGATGTATAAACTTCAGCAGGAAAGAAAAAAATATTCTCAGCTTTGATGTCACACTGGCAGCAGGATTTCTTTCAGCTTTATCATAAGAAAATGAAATGTGAGTGCTTGTCCCGGAGAGGAACAGCCAGACCCCTGGCACTGCCTCATGTGTCTACCTCACGTCTGCCTGTCCTGCTCCAGGAAAAGGGTCGCCAGCACATCGCCTCTCTCATTTCTGAGAATCTTAGATGCCTGCTGCATAATCTCCATCACCGGGGAGCCCCTTACCAGAGGAGCCACCCTAGTAAAGATTACTAGTCTTTACAGGTACTGGTAATCGTTTTTGTTAGAGCTGTGGCTACCGTTCCAAAGATGTTTGAATGCCTTGTCTTCTACCAGCCCTACGAGTCCTGCCACTTAGTACTGAATGTGAAGGTTTTCAAAGACACATCACATTAGAGCAGAAACGCCTACGTGTTGTTGTGGTGATTGCCTTTGAATTGCATTATCCCAATTTTTATTTCCTTTGCTGCGATGCTTTGTTTTAAACAAACAATTTTTTTTCACAAGAACAAATGGAAAATCTTCCACTCTTCCCATGAATAGAACAAAGTTTCTCTTTGATTTCTCACTTGAGTACAGACCCACGTTCTATTAGGATGATGACAAGACTATATGTGCACTATGTGCTGCCAAAAAATAAGGAAAGCATTTAGCTGCAATATCCAATTCTTTTTTAGACCTAAAATCACTCTCTTGCCTAATTTGCAATCAAAAGATGCACCAAGACTGGACTAACGAGCTACTAGCAGCCTCTCTGTGAGCAGGTTTTTTAAAGGGCCTCAGAAAAGTCCTTCTGTCCAAAATGTCTATGTTGAAGGCTCTAAAATTCCCAAGAAGACATCCTCCCTGTGAATCCTTTCCCCGTGTTGTCTTATAAACTGGGAGGAAAATAGCTGTTACCTGGACTCAGTGAGACATGAAATATTGTGACAATTTCCAAGTTAACAGTGTTTAACCAATTACAGCCCAATTTCCATCGAACTGTTTCATGTACAGTGTTTTTTTTTTGTTTGTTTGTTTTTAACCTTTTCCTGTGGTCCCAGGCTTGCTGTTGTGGACATCTAGCAATGTGCACACATGTCTCAGTGTAGCTAGTGTGGGGCCTGGGGTTGGGGACTGAGGTCGTGAAAGTCCTACAAGCTGCTGCACAGTTTAGCTGCTGTGGCCTCAGTAGACTACGGCTCTCTGTGGACACCACCCGGGGAACCAGTTTTTTATCTTAGGCCATTTCCTTTCTGACTTGTCTCTCTGCAGCTTCCAGATCCCCATTCCTGCTGCAAACCTCCATCACCACTTCCTTCCTCGGTTCTCATCCCTTCCTTTATTCAGCAACTATTATTTTAAATGTTTACCATATGCCAGAAAGTATGCATATTTCCCTCCTGCCCTGTAAGAGATGCATTATTTTATATTTTTCCAAGTTTCAAGATACTCTGTCCCTTAAGAACCCAGGTTGTACTAGGTCTTGAACAGGAAATAAGGGAATGCATTTTTGCCATTTTTCTGGGACATTGTGACTGAGCATATAGTTAGATGGTGGCATTCATTGGAGAGACTGGTGCTGAAGTGGTGAAAGGCAATGTCTCTGATGACCAATTCAGCTTGATTTTTAGGCCTGGTTTGGGAAAACATGTTTATCATGAAAAAAACCACAGCAGCAGTCACCACACACAATGAGGGACTTTTGATTCACCCTGCATTATACTAATTTCCTCCTTTTATTATTTTGAAAATTAGCTTTAATAAAAGTAGTGATAACACCAGGATGCTATTCTTTGTAGGTCATTCTTTTGCAGGTTTGCCTATTAGGTATCTTTGTGGTGTCGGAATATTCATTGTAGATTTAACTTTATGTTCACGTCCTGAGATAAGGAGGAGGCTGTCCCTTTGGGAAGTGGCTAAGGGCTGCTCAAAATCACATTTCAATGGCCAAAGAGCCAAACCACATGAGAAGAACTTGAGCATGTTACATTCTGGTTTTAATTCATTTTGGGGATGTTCTAATCAAAGTTATGAAACACTGATTTAATCTAACATCTGGTTAAAAGTGAATCTAATGTCCTGCTTGCGAAAGTCTTCATATTTCTGGTAAGTTGGGGAGGAATCAGACATACACCTTCGGTGATATTGTTGGCCTAAATATTAATTTTTCAAATTTCTACTTAGGACAATGATTACTAAGAATGGAAGGACACCTGATGTGTTCATTATACACAATCTTAAGGTGTGGGTGGGGACTATCTGGTATTTCTGCCTATTCACTTCACTTGTCTGATAACTGTTACACTTTAAAAATTGGTATGTCTCTTTTTGCCAATAGTATCCTGCCTTTAAAAAAAGATGTGTGGATCTCTGACAGAAATAATTAAAGATGAAAACAGATGTCATATTCTAAGATTAATGTATTAATTAAATTTTTATTTTAAAATCTCTGTTAATAAATGTTATATACTTCAAAAATTGGTTAGTTAGTGAACTAGTTAGATAAATAAGTTTTTTTTTTAATATAGAGATAATATGCTAAAGTTAGGCCTTTTTAGCCATCTTAAAAAGTTTTTTTTTTTTAATATAATAAAGCCTAATGGTAAGCATTAGTTTTCACCTTCATAAAAAGAGAGTTCTAGATTCTCAACATGGACAAAATAGCACAATTATGATTAAAAAAAGTGTTTTTTCTTTCTCAGTTATGTGACTCTCAAGTGATATGACTTATATAGAAAGAATCATGCTTTTGTTTATGCTTACATCTTTTCTCTGAGTTTTCTAGAAGTGTAAGCAGGGGTGATATTGAAAGTACTTAAAAACTGGTAGAACAAAGTCACTAACCAAAGAGAAGAGACCCCTGCTACAAGTCCATGGCACAAGTGTCCTGGGGCTTGCCAGCAGAACATGTACTCAGATACACGAATTAAAATATATAATGTAACCATATGCTTAAAATGGGGGATGCATTCAACCTTCATTTTTTTTTTTTTTTTTTTTTGTCCTTAACTCGTTTATTGTAAGTGATGAACATTACATTAAGTCATTTCTCCAAGCCACACTCATTGATACCAGGATCATTCACTCCATTGGAGAAGTTGGAACACTGTAATAAAATGTGTGCTTTGGAGCTGAAAACATCTATCAACATTCAATTTTTTTAACTGAAATACGATTTATCTTTTACAAATGGATAGCCTAATGTTCAAATTGTTTTTCTCATTTCAAATATCTCTTTTTAGAAGATATTAAGGAGTTTTGTTGCATATAAGTTTTAGGTGCAAGCATGTATATGTGAATAAAAACATTTTTCAATATCTCTTTTCCTTAAAACCCTGAAAGTAAAACATCTGGAATTGAGTATCTTTTTAAATAATGTCTTCTAAGATCAGTCTTAGAGAAGAGACAGGTCAAAATTTGGATTGATATCAACTTCATTTCATTTAAAATATACTTTTGAAGTATCAAATCAATTTTCAGAATTGATTCTAAGTGGCCACATAAGATGGTCAGGCTCTCCCAAGTGGTTCTTTTTCAACTTTCCTACATTCCAGAGCTACCCAAGAGCACACATGGCAGTTGGTGAAACCTTTTTCTGTGGTGCAGAAGATAACAACGAAAAAGCCTCACTAAGAAGCCTTAAAATATATTTTCAATTAATTTGGGTTTTCCTTTGAAAATAAGCAAGAATTTCAAACTGCAGCTCTTTAGAGTTGGCTGTGGGTACCTCACTTCACAGCTTGAAGTGATAAAATATCTGGGTCTGCATCATAGATGCAGGAAGTTTCTTCCTGGCTTTTCTTGTCATGGCTGTTGTGATGTGAGAAAGAAATTAAGTTCCTTGGGAATAAAAAGTCAATCATCTTTCCTAATCTTGCTGAGTAACTCACTAAATGAAATAGTCTGCCAAAAGAAACACAAATTATTGGGATATGATTGCTGAAAAAAAGGAATGAAAAAAATGACATCATTGAGTCACATGTACGATAAAGCATGACAGCCAAGAGGGTGGGAGATAAGAAATGCTTCCTAGGAAACCATTCATAACAATACTGAGGATTGTTCTAGGAGAGAAGGAAAAACTCTGTTCCCTGTGGTTGGATTTAAAGCAGACAAAACCAAAGGGAACTTAGGGGGTGGCACAACTCAATACTTGGTACTGGGCCAATTGGTCAAGTGTTTGGGAAAAATACATTAACCTAATCAATATAGAACCTTACTATATACGACACAGCAAAAGAAAACCCACATAGTTGAATTATTACAAAATCAAGCCAATTAGAAAACTGGGAAAAAAATGTTTATGTAGTCTCTGGATAGAGAAGGGCTTTCTAAAATATAATGCAACTGGAGATATGACCATGCAAAAGACAAATAATTTGATTAAGCAAATTTCAAGACTTGCCTATTTCAAAAATTCTCATAAACGAAATTGATAAATGTGAGAATAAAGTTTCTTCTATTACAGACAAAGGGTTGATGTTCTTTAACCTATAAAGTTTTTAAACTCTTCAATAAAAAACACCATGAAACACCAAAAAACAAACAAAACAAAAACCAAAAAGCTGAAACTAAAAGTCATTAACTGGACAATACAAATGGCTAATAAACAAGTGAAGAAAGAACTGCTTTATCAGTAATCAGAGAAATAGAAATTTAAAAACCATTTTATATTACATTAGCTGGAAATTTAATAATGGAAATACATAATGTTGATAATCAGGGTAGTATAGCAAGCTAACTCTGATACATTGCTGGCAAGACTGTAAATTGGTACAAACTTTCACTTTCTGGAAAGAAATTTGACCATACATATTAGGAAGTTTAAAAAATGTTAAAAATCTAAACTGTTAATTCTCATTCTAAATATCTATTGTAAAGAAACAATGAGCAATGTGAACAAAGACTTATGATCATAAATGTTCACTACAATATCACTTAAAATTTAAAAAGCATTAGAAATAACTTAAATGACTACAAAATGGAAACTGATTCAGCAGGTGAAAGTGTATTTAGATCATGTAACACAGCAATTTAAATTATATATATGAAGAGCATTTAATGCTATGAAACATGCTATGCCATGTTTGACTAAGTGAAAAGGGTGAGATATAAAATTACCTATATAGCATGATTTTAATTTTATAATGAAAACATGCTTAGAAATAAAAAGTGTTCTGAAGTTTTAACAGTAGTCCATAAATGGTTTTATACTGGTTATTATTTGGCAACGTTACAGGTAATTTTGTTAATATTTCTTTTTAAATTTTTATACATTCTAAATCTTTACATATTAGATAATTAGGAAAAATTCAAAACTTAAGAAAGAAAGTAGAGAGAGAGAGGTTGAGAGAGAAGAAAAAAGGAAGGGAAGGAGGGAAGGGAGGGAGAGGAAATAAGAAAAGGAAAAGAAAGAAAAAGAAAGAATGAATCCAGGCCTGGGAATTTACCTGTAATCTCCTTTCTTTTGATTTGAAAATACTTTTCCTGGGCAATCATAAAATCTGATCATCATGATTTGACAATAATTTCCCAACATACACACTTTTCAGCCTATTCAAACCACAGAAACATTCTCCTTGGCAAGATTCATTCTCAGTCAATTCTGTTTTATCCAAACCCATTCTCTGTCACTGAGAAGAATTCTGCATTTATTTTTTATTCCAAGGAGGTGTGTACTACCTTTCTTTCCACAGGTCTACATGATCAGTGAAGTATTCTGTGGACTACTTAATTAGACATAAAAAGATATTCATCCATATACATCATGCACATACTACATAGAGCAAATTTGCAACCACAAAAAGTCTTTGCGTTTTCACTTGACTGTAGAATATTTCCCTAGCTGAATATTTCCAATACCCAGGCACCAAAGCCAGCATGAAATTCCCCTCTTCTCACCAAAGTGCTTCCTCTACCTGCTCAGTGACACACATCCTTCACTTTATAATTGAGCATGTGATTTTAAATGCAAATACTTATGTGATGGTAATAACAATGGCTTACACTGATAACAAGTAGCAGGTAAGTGTTAGGATGCTTCCTGAGAACAGATTTTAAAAGGTAGAGTGAAACAGAACAAGGGACTACGCTTCTGAAGTGAGAGAGAGAAAAGTGTGTCCAGTTGGGGGGAAATGCCTGGCACATAAATTAAACAAACATTTACTGCACTGTAAGAGGCTGGGCACATGGAAAAAACAAACCAGTTGATTCATCACTTTGAAAAGGGTTGGCTCCTTCAACTAGGAAGTTTACAATGGCCAAGACATGGAAAAAACCAAAGTGCCCTTCAATAACTAATTGGATAAAGAAGATGTGGTACATATATACAGTAGAATACTATTCAGCAGTAAGAAAAGATGAAATAGTATCATTTGTGACAACATGGATGGATCTTGAGGTTATTACTCTAGGTGAAATAAGTCAGACAGAAAAAGTCAAGAACCATTATGACTTCACTCATGTGGGATATAAAACTGAAAGTAACAAAGGAACAAGACAAACAAATAAAGAAACAAAAACTCATAGACACAGACAATAGTTTAGCAGTTACCAGAGGGTAAGGGGGAAGGAGAGATGGTAGAAAAGGATAAAGGGGATGATGGAAGGAAAATTGACTCTGGGTGGTGAACATATAATGCAATATATAGATGATGTGTTATAGAATTGTACACCTGAAACCTATGTAACTTTGTTGATCATTGTCACCCCAATAAATTTTAATTAAAAAAAAAACATAATTAATCTCCCCCCCAAAAAAGAAAATAAAGGAAAGATTTGAACAGTAGCAATGTACGTAGAACATCTACCAATTTGCTCTTTACATGTTATAATAGAAAACAATCCACAGAATAGAACATAATATGCATAATCTCAAATACCTGGAATACTGAAGTACTAGAGTAACTATATTGAACAGCAGAGTGTTAGAGCTTTAAACAAATTGGAGATGATCTTGTTTTATACTTCAACCTCCATTTTCCGAAAAAGAAACTAATTCCTAAAATGTTCAGTGCTTTACCCAATGCCCCAGAACTAATCAGTTGATCGAGTCTCATCTCAGTACTTCATAATAGGACTCTTTCTTTATTTAAATAAAAATACGATGCAGACACATTTTTAAAAAAACATTCTTGAAAACAACCTGTACATACCACTGTGTGGACTTGATCATAGGTACTTTGAATTTTCCCATTTACTTTGTTTATACCTGACAAAAATAAGGGGAAAATGACATTATTATTTTCATTTTTCTTGTTCTTAAATCAATTCTTACTAATCATTATGAAGACACCTGCAAGTCCTGCTCTAACTTGGGCATATTATTTTATTTACTATCAGTTCAAACACTGATTCCAATGAAGTTTGAATGAAGGGATAACAGGAAGTCTTTTTATGGTCACGTCTATTGGCCCAGCTTTCTATCTGAACATTTACACATTGGTTTTTGGCTCAGTTGGTGTTCATAAGTCAGTGATTGATTTAAAATATTACAATGGCCAATGAATTGTTATCCATGGAAGCATCAAATATTAGTTTATCACTATAAAAAAAACACTCATAATAATCGGAAATATCAATACTCAATAAATTCTGTTCACTTTTGTGTTTTCTCAAATACTAGAGGATTGGAATTAAATCATGTCACACTACACAATTAATAAGTAATTAAAATTTTATAATTAGAAAAAAAAGGAAAAAGTTGCAGAAAGCTTACTAAAACAGTTTCAGGTACTTACTTCCAACAATAGTCTTGTGATTGAAAATCTTACTCCAAATTCCACCTTCTGTGTTATCTTTGACTCCGAATTCATAAACTGTGTTGGGTTTCAGATTTTCTACAATTGTTTCAGTGGCTGGACAGAGTTGAAAAATCCATTTCTTTTCCTTATCCTTTTCTCTATAGCGAATTGTATAAAATCTGTTGAATAACCAAAATATGACACTTCAAAATCACAGGGAGATTTAGAATGTTTTTTTCAAGTTTCTTAATGTCTCATAGACTCTCATCTACACCAAAGACTATAATCAATATTAGCTTCTGTTTCAATATTTTAAAAAAATTGTAGAGAACTCTAAAAAAACAAAACAAAATGAGTGTTTATTTTTAGTAGCACAGTTATGGTCTTGCAAAATTCAGACCTCTCAGTTTTATTATTTGTTGCTTTGCAAAATGAAAGCTGGAAAATGCTGGATGTTTCTCTTTTCCCCAGTTATGCATACAGAGGAACATAGGCATAATTTTATAAATACTTAATGTTGTAGTATCATAACTGTGTGGGTTTAAGTCTTTCACCCCATGGAAGTTGCATTAGAGGTAATATCATTCAATTTTGTGAAAGAGAAAACTGAAACTCTAAGATGCAACCAGGACTGCATTTCAAGGGGGAAATTTTCTTATCATTATAAAAAGAGTTAAGATCAATAGCCAAGCTAAGGGTACAATGAGAAAAATCAAACCACGTAAATTCAAGATCACTGTTACATATTTGCTTAGGGTTACAGAAAATTCATATGTGTGTGTGTGTGTGTGTGTGTGTGTGTATGTGTGTATATATATATATGTGTATATATGGCAAAGTAATGTTTATTTCTATATATATATATATATATATATATATATATATATATATATATATATATGGCAAAGTAACGATAATCCCCACCAGTATTTCTTTGCACCTTTATCACATGTTAGGTTTTACCATTATGATTTCATTTTACAAATTGAAAATGAAGTTTTGGAAAGATCACTTAACTTGCCCATTGTTACCCAGCTAATGACTTTTACTAGTGGCAAGTGGCAATGGCAGAACCAGAATACAAAGAAAGACTCCTCTGGCTCTGCTCTAAACAGCTTTACTAAGTAGGAAGGCAGGTCAGGAAAGGGCATTTCATCACAACTGTATACAATAATGAGAATGAATGAACTGGAGATACATGTATCAATACAGATAGATTTTACAAATAAAATATTGAATGAAAACAGCAAATTACAAAATGATGTATGTTGTTTCATATCATTTACGTAAATAGCAAAACACTCACACAAAGTATGTTACCATCTATTGTTCCTGGCATTGTAAAGGGACAATAAATACTGGGAGGAGACATTTGTGATAGTGCTTTGTCTCCCAGTGAGCAGGGAAGGGACATAAATGGGATTAAAGGTGGAGCCAACAGATAAACTTTATCTGCTTTTTCTTTTTAAATACAAATTTAAAGTAAATAGAATAAAATAATAGCTGTAATGTATGATGTTGGAAACATCGATGTTTGTCAATGCTATTTTAGGTCCTTTCTTATATGTTAAATTTTCTCTCAAAAATTTAGTACCTCTCTTCCATTCCTCACCCTAGGAAAATTAAATGTACTAAGATTCAGGTCAATTGCTTTCATGCAAAACTTTAAAAAAATCACTATTTTCCTCCTGCTAAAAGTGTTTAATATGCACCCTCTAAGTGTCAGGCACAAATTCTCGGTGATACAAAAACAATGGCTCCAATTCAATAGGATGTCTTTTTGTTTCATTGATGGTTTCCTGATCTGTGAAAAAACTTTTTAGTTTGATGTAATCCCATATGTCTATTTTTTCTTTTGCTTCCTTTGCCCCAGGGGGATATATCAGTAAAAATATTACTAAGGGTAATGGTTTCAGATCTTACATTTAAGTCTTTAATCCATTTTGAATTTATTCTTGCATATGGCTTAAGAAGGTGGTCCAGCTTCATTTTTTTGCATGTGTCTGTCTAGTTTTCCCAGCACCATTTATTAAATAGACTGTCTTTACTCCAGTGTAAATTCATGCTTCCTTTGTCATAGATTAAATGACCATATAGGCATGGATTTATTTCTGGGCTCTCCGTTCTGTTCCATTGATCTCTTTGTCTGTTTTTATGCCAATACCATGCTGTTTTGATTACGACTGGATTATGAAACTGTGGTACATTTGTACAATGGAGTATTACTTGGCCATAAAGAAGAATGAAATCTTACCATTTGCAACAACATGGATAGACCTAGAGAATATTATGCTAAGTGAAATAAGTCAGATGGAGAAAGACAAATACCATATGATCTCACTTATATGTGGAATCTAAAGAACAGAATAAATGAAAAAACAAAACAGAAATAGACTCAGAGATATAGGGCAAAAAAACCTGACGGCTACTAAATGAGAGGGGGGTTATCAGGGAGAAGGTAAAGGGATTAGACACACAAATTAGTAGCCACAATATAGTCACGAGGCTATGAAATACAGTATGGGGAATATAATCAATAATGTGTAGGGTGCCAGGCAGGCAATGGACTTATTGGGGGGGGTCACTTCAAAGATTACATAAATGTCTAACCATTGTGCGGTATACCTGAAACTGAAGCTGAATTATATTGAATGTCAACTGTAATTACATATATATATAGAGAGAGTCATGGGATGTGGAGTATAACATAAGGAATATAGTCAATGGAATTGTAACAGCTATATACGATGTCAGAGGGGTAGTAGATTGGGGGAGTTATTACTTTGTGAGGGGTGTAAATATCTAACTATTACATTGTTTTGTACACATGAAACATAATAATAATAATAATAATAATAATAATAATAATAATTGGTCTGAATCTCTGGAAACAAGGGCAAGGACTGGCTATAGAATTGGTGGGCTCATTGCAAAATGAAAATATGGGGCCCCTTATTCAAAATGATTAAGGATTTCAAGACGGTGAGAGTAGAGCATTAAATCAAGAATGGGTCCTTTTAAGGAGGGGCCGCTGTGCAATTGCACAGGTTGCATGCCCATGAAGTCAGCAGAGGGTTTGGAGTTTAACAAATACAGAGAGGGAGGGGATGTGCTTGTACATTCAACCTACTTTTTTGCTAGTCACAAACTACTGAACTACTAGAAATCATTCATCAGCTTGCTTCTTTCTAGTGAAAGCTGCTGCCAGGCTCCAGTCCCCCATTCCAAAGTAGCAAAAGACAGAATGGGTGAAGGAGGCTGCTCCAGCCAAAATACTAACTGCTACCAGAAATAAATGTTATAGAATACTAATTCTCTGTGTCCTGTGAGTCAAAACATCAATAGTCATTTATAAAACATAGTTCTTAACAAGTATGATGCATAAATATTTCTGTTGTTGTTTTTTTCCCCTGCTCTGGTTATGACAGTACTTTAGGGGAAATGCGAAGAAACTAAAATCAGTCCAGATGACCTACCACAATTATAAATCTCTAGATTGGATAAATTTTGGAAGTCCTCAGTTGGTTGCAAGATCCAGGGGCCCACTACTAACAGAACTACCAAAGGCCAGATTCCAGGATTCCCAATAAGCTTGAGTTTATGCCATCTTCCTAGGACTAAAATGGGACAGAAAAGTTTTGTCCTAAGAACTTACTTGCATGTTAATAAAAAAACTAAATTTTTTCTATTTTGATACAAAGCCTTCGAAATACTCTCTTTCTCAGGAAAAATAAACATACAGGCAGCTAACCCCTCTACTCTGCTTCAGTCAGCTTACCCTCGTCAGCACTGGCTTACTTGATAATTGTATAATATAGGTAAGTTCTAAATTTTAAAAAGAGAAACTAAATAAGACTCCTTAGCTCTAAAGTTCCCTTGATATTAAAGCAAAATATAGGCCTTATGATAATAAACAGTGTTCAACAACCTAGCACATATTAGGTACTACATAAATATTTCTGGAATGAATAGAATGGATACTTAGGTGCTCACAGGATCATTCTAAAATTAGAATATAATTGCTCTGAATTGCCAATGATTCAATCACCAAAATACAGTGATTCAAGCTATTAGGTCTACAAGTGTATTTTGCAATGTGTCATTGCATAAAATTTTACTTACCCAAACTCACCATTCCTATAGATAAACACAAACTGAAGGAAAATACAATAAATGTCTACCCTGTATATTTGCAGAGGGCTTAAGAACTTTTTATTTATTTCAGTTTATCCATACAATAAATTCTGAAGTAAGCAGATTAAGAATTACTATGGAAGAAAAAGAGGCTGAGAAGGGTCTAAAGTCTGATAACCAATGACAGAGCCAGGCAAATAGCTACTACCATTTGTACTGCATTGGACTATCTTTCTACTGCAGTGCTTGGCAAAAGGAGATGGAAAAAGACAGGTAAAATGATACCTGAATGCAAAAGGAACAAAAGGAATCCTTTGAGCATTATTTAAGACTTTTTATCTTTTGTTTTACTGTGTATTTTCCATAACATATAGTTACAGATTTTAGATTATTGTCTGGGGACATCCAGGATCAAATGTTGATTGTATCTTTTTCTGTGGGTTATTAAATTTAAGTACAAGTAGATGGAGAGACAAGAAGTATATTAAAAATACAGGTAGCAGCCTGTGAATGTCGTAAAAGCAGACCTCTGGAAAGCCTGACTCTGGCAATTTGGATTTTAAGAACCAGAACATCATATATCCTGATTAAATGGTAAGAAACTGTTGAAGGTAGTGTTTGGTTCAACTGGCATTATTCTGTGCTGGGATCTCCCTGTTAGTCTCAATACTGACAATAATTGTTATTCTAGCTTCAAGAAATCCATAGGCTTCTCAAAATGTAGTGGAGAAGACAGGTTGTGGCTTGTTTTGAATTATCCGTCAGCTGAAAATTAGTAGCATGACCTCGGGGGAAGTCTCCGCCCACTTACACAAAGGTTTTCTTCATTGAAAAAAGAGGGGGATTCAACTACATAATCTATGAGATTATTTTTGTTTCTAAAATTTTATTCTAGCTACATATCAGACTTTCTACAGGGTAGAAACCCCAGAGGTAGAAACTCCATAAACAAAATTTGTGATGTGACTGGCAGTGAATTCTACAATGCGGAAAAATTGGAGAATGCCAAAATAAATTTAGTTCTTTCACAAACTAGCCTGGCTTGATACACATTGTTGGCCATCTTATGGGGTTTCCATACTTTTTCCAGCAATGCATTTATTTCTATGTAATTGACTACTATTATATTTCCTAAAACATCTACACATTCTTTGTACTCTTCATCTGAAAGGACACTTCCTGACCCCGCTTTGTCAATGTCCTTGCTTCTTGCCTCACTGAGACTGGGACTGCTAACATAAACTCTGTCCTCATTCCTTTCCTCTCAAAGTGTCTCTCTCCCCCTCACTCTTTCCTTGCCCCTTTCTGATTCCAGGGTTCTTCCTTCTTCTGAAAAATAAGCATCTTGGTAATTCTATTCCATTGCTTTTTCCCATCTGCTCTTCATTCTTTCTCTTGATTCTTCAAGGACCTTTCTTTGAGTCTAAAAGATGTTTACGTATTTTCCATTCTATCAAACAAAAATAAAACCGATGCTTGCTTCTTATCCCTTCTACTATCTTTTAACATAAAATTTCTTAAAAGTAATCTACTTTTTCCCACTTTCTTACCACTCATAATGCCTAAACCTTTTTGCAGTCTGGTGTCTGATCTATTAGTATGGTAAAACCTTTTGATCAAATCCAGTAACTTAGTCCTCCACGAATTTCATAACTACCTTAAAATCTAAGAAGATGTTCTTACCCAAACCTGTTCTAATTCCAGTTTGACTTCAGGTTCCTTCTCCCCTCATGTCCAATCAGTTCTCACATCCAGTTATGTTTCCCTGCATGATTCCTCTTGCACTTGTCTCGTCTGTGCTCCTTAGTGGCACTTAAGGACCCAGGCAAGGTCCTTACTATCTTTGGACTCTTGCAATAATTTTCAAACTGGCCAACAACCATTTCCAAAATCTCTTTATTACCTACTGCTGGCTGGCTTAAGCTCAACAATAGAAAGAAGTTTCTAGTGATTTTAGTGCTATCTAAAATGGAATAGCTTATCTGAAACGGCAATTCTAACAGAAGGTAAATAATACCACAAAGAACAAGATTAGCAGCAAATACCTAAGTACCATTTGTTGAGTGCTCACTGCATGCCAGATATGATGTTAACATAGCCACATTTTTACAGTGTCATCTCATTTATTTCTGACAACCCTGGGAGATATTACTATTAGTACCTTCATTCTATGTATAAGACAACCAAGGCTTAAACCATAAAAGTAACCTTTCCTAGGCCACTCAGCTAATAATAGAGCAGAATTTAACTTAGGTTAATCTGACCAGAATTTGCACCCTCAACATTCATGCTATGTTACCATCCCTGGAGATATTCACTGTGGACTCTGGATGAGAGATGTTGCAGACGAGCTTCAAGGGCTGAATTGACTGGCCAGATGATTTTTAAGCCTGGTTCTTGACATTCTATTTGCTTACTAATTTATATATTTGTTGAGACCTACTATTGTAAAACATGATACTAGGTTCTTTGTGAGCTGGAAGGTGAGTAGGACGGTGTATATAACTTCAAAAACGAGCTTACAGTGTAGTGAGGGAGGTAGATGTATGATTATAACTAAAGAAGGCAGGATGAAAAGCAGAGAGTGCTGAGGGTGGCTGGGTTGGCATATTGCAGCCTGAACTTGGACAGG
Source organism: Rhinolophus ferrumequinum (assembly GCF_004115265.2). Taxonomy (NCBI): domain Eukaryota; kingdom Metazoa; phylum Chordata; class Mammalia; order Chiroptera; family Rhinolophidae; genus Rhinolophus; species Rhinolophus ferrumequinum. The sequence goes on from NC_046285.1 coordinate 30,023,180, forward strand.
CATTTAAAATCCCATCCCAGTGGTGTGATTTAAAGCAGGACACCCTACCCAGGTCCAGGGAAAGCAGAGTAGGCCAGATTCAAACCTCATGTAGAAGGATGACTCATATATTCCTTGAGATAGATTCTGGAAGAGATTCTGTGATTTCTTTTACCAGGCAGTGAGGAGCTGGTGAAGATTCTTCAACAGGTGAATAAAGTTGAGCAGTGATGAAGGAAACTAGATTCATCAGCAGTGGAAGAATCAGAGAGAAACTGGAGGGAGGAATCTCAATATACTGTAGTTCAGACATGAGATAAAGGAATGAATCATGGAAGACACAAAATGAAGGGGCAAGAAAGGGAACAGATCAAAGTTATGTTTGTATGAAAGAACGGATGAGACTAGACTCCTTAGGAGATATGGGTTCCAAGGAAAGTGTAAATAAAAATCAAAACTGAATTTTCCAACTTGAGAAGAGGGAAGTTAAAGCGATGAAGAAGGAGTTCTTTCATTCGTGTAGAAAAATATGAATTTAGTTTGAGTTTGAGGTGCTGACCACCATTCCATGGGCAACTAAAAACAGAGCATTAGAACTTTGGAAATGGGTCAAGGTCAGAGGTGCAGCATTGGAAGTCATTTACATCTTTGCCATTCTTACTGTTCTCTGTAGAACAGTCACATCAGCAATTCCTGGGACCTTTCAGAAATGCAGACTCTTAGGCTCTTCATCAGACCCATGGAATCAGAATCTTCCTTTTAACAGTTTCCCACATGATTCACATGCACATCAAAATTTGACAAGCACTGTTCTACATCGAGGTGATAGTTAAAAGACAGGGCACAGATGAAGTAAGGAGATCTATAGATGAGAGACCCAAGGATAGAACTCTAGTTCTTTGTTTGGGAGGCAGGATAACAAGTGAGCAAAAGAGAGGAAAAAGAAGGTAAGAGGAAAATCTCAATAAAAATATAAAGGAAAGAAGGAGCTCTAGAATGGGAGTATGGCTAACAATTTCACAGAGAGGTTTAAAAAGATAAGAACTGAGAAATTGGGTCTAGCAATTAACTGATCACAGACAACCATAAAGAGAAGTTTCAGTTGAATGGTAGAAGGGATGGAAGCCGGTGAAAGGGAATAAAGACTGTGTGGGTGATATAGAAATCAGGAATGTGCCAGCAGATGACTGAAAAGTTTCCGGATTAAGAGAGGAGATTGCAAAGTAGCTTGGAAAGATATAAAAAGATCAACAGAAGATTTTGTCTTCAGGTAGGGAACTCGTGAGCATGTTTGCAAGCAAAAGGCAGGGCGCCAATGGCAGTAAAGGGACAAATGTCAAAAAGCAAAGGCATATAGACTGTGGAAGAGATGTGAGGACGAGCACTGTCTGAAGTCAGAAGTGTGTTCCTTAGAAAGAAGAGAAAGAGGAGTAAAGACAAATCTGGAATGTCACTGATGGTGGACAGTCTAAATTTCCTCAGTATTACAAAAGCCTGGATGGGTTGGGATAGGAAAAGAGCTAGGGAAAATAGTCAGGATGCGATTCCCAGGATCCAGGGTATGGTGAGTGCCTGGATTGGAATCGCTGGTGTAGAAATGGAGAAGTAGAAGATAAAGATAATAACTATGTGTGGTGTCAGATGGTTACTAGATTTATCGGGGTGATAGATCAGAGGGGGTTGGGGGACAGAATAAAAAAGGTGAAGGGATTAAGAAGTACAAATTGGTAGTTACAAAATAGTCATGGGGATGTAAAGTAAAGCATAAGGAATATAGTTCATAATATGGTAATAACTATGTATAGTGCCAGGTGGGTTAGGGGGATCACTTGTTAAATTATACAAATGTCTAACCACTATGTTGTATACCTGAAATTCATACAAAATAATATTGAATATTAACTGTAATTGAAAATTTTTAAATGAGGGGAAAAGGTAAAAGTGAATAAGAGGTTCAAATTTCCAGGTATAAAGTAAATAAGTCATGGAGATGTAATGTACAGCATGGGGAATATAGTCAATAATATTGTGATAGCATGGTACGGTGTCAGATGATTGCTGGACTTATGGTGATCACATCTTTAGGTATATAAATATTGAATCACTATGGTGTATCCCTGAAACTAATATAATGTTGTATGTTAGCTATAGTATTTAGTAAAAATCTTAAAAATAAAAAATAAGATAAAGAGATTGATATGGATATTTTTATCAAAGGCAAAACGAATATAACTTGGGGGCTCATTAAGTTACTTATAGGAGATGAAAAATAAAAAATGATTAAAGTTGCAAATTAGGGTGAGTGGAAGAATTAAGATACTTCAGAAAGTAATACCGTCTTTCCCCGAAAATAAGACCGGGTCTTATATTAATTTTTTTTCTCCATTAGGGCTTATTTTCAGGGGATGTCTTATTTTTCATGTACAACAATCTACATTTATTCAATTACAGTCATGTCATCTTCTTCTGGAACATCGTCATAATATACTAAATGTGTCTACCTGGCTGAGATCTTAACTGGGGCTTATTTTCCGGGCAGGTCTTATTTTCAGGGAAACATGGTAAGAAAAGTGAGGTAATATTTCAAGAGGAAAAGTATGAGTTCAATGTTGTCATATTAAATTTCAAGACATAAAAGTGAAAATGCTGACATTTCACTGTTTATTCATTCAGTATATATTTACTGACGGCCTACTACATGCCCAATGCTGGCCCAGGGAATGGCAAGATAATGGTGGTTAAGATATATAGGGTCCCTGTACTCACAGAACTTAATATTTATGTGGCCTGACAAATGGGTAACAAGACATTGGGTTCAATCAAGTGAGAGTCACAGACATTGAAAATATCCACTTCTTATAAACTTGGGGCAAAAAAAAAAAAAGTCAACAGCCTGCTCTAGACCAGCCAAAAAGGAGGGCCCTCATTCTACATTAAGAGTAAATAAGTGTTATAGAATAGTACACCTGAAACCTATATAATTTTATTAACCAATGTCACGCCAATAAATTTAATAAAAAAAGTGTAAATAAGTACAATATGAAAGTGTTAGAAACATGAAAATGATATCTAAATGACTCATTAAACTTTAATAAGTTGGTAAGAAACGAGAACTAAAAAAATCTTAAATGATTTAACAAGTTGGAAACAAGGGAAGGGAAAAAATAAGCTATTAATAGTGAAATAAATTTTGGTTAAAAACATGTTTTATTCTTCATTTGAGCCAATCTGGAAAGTTTTCTTTTGACCTTAGATAAATCGAGGATAAATGTGACATTCTTCCATTCAAAGTCCATTAATAATAAAAACTGCAAATAAAGCACATCTACTCTCCAATGTGAACTCAGAAAAGGATCTAAAAACATGGGAGACCCATATGGATCCTATGCAAATAGGAATAGAAATATGTACCACAAAGGGTAAAGTGACATTTCATCAATATTTCCAAGCTTCAAACAAACAAAATAAAACAAAAAAGAAGGAGGTTTTTCTCACAGGAAACTTACTACATGGAGCTTTGATATAAGAAGCCCAAAGTCAAAGAATAAAGGAAAAGCTTTTCCAATAAATTATTTGCATTTGCAAAGGATAAATGAGGCTACACAATAAACCAATGTGGAATAATTTTTTTTTAATCAGATTTTACACAAGGTGCCAAATATTAGAGATCAATGGATTAAAATGACACCAGTTGGTATTTCTGTAGCAGGCCAAGGGCATTCAGATTTCAATGGTTTTGTAAGAAGATACTCCTGAAGGAAAACTTCAGCTATATTAATCTTCCAATTTTTGAGAAGTAATCATTCTCTGTAGCTATTATTGCTTACTATAACCTATTAGATTAGCCTAAATTCTAAAAAAACAAAAATCTGCATGAGCATATGAGAGTAAATTTCTCCAAGTCTGCTTCTAATTACGCTAATTTAGAGTTGTTCTGGTGGGTTTATTTGGCTGCTTATATTGTGTACAGTATTTCCAGAGCTTTCAAATAGGGACTACTATTTTTTCTCAAACAACACAAAGACTTTGAAATGTCAGCTCTTTATTAACTATGCTAACTAGGGAGAAAGGAGGCATGGGTAAATGAAATCCACAAGTACTCCAAGTGCTTCTTTATAGTCATTACTGTTTAATTGTTCCCTTTTAGTCATGTCCTAACAGTTCCCTATTTCTGTCAAGGATACCTTGATTCTCTCATTCACTGAAGTGTGAAAGTTTGCAAGCATCTTGACATGCTATTATTAAATTTTTTAAAAAACTTCATTCTAAGTGGAATTATTGATTTTAAATACTGTGATTTGACAGGCATGACTCCATCTATTTGTTGAGAAGAGCAGAGCCAGGGTGTGGGAGCCAGGGGGTAAGGGTGAGGTACATTCATGGTCTGAGTAGCTTGGGCCTGTGAGTCAACTGCCTTGGTTAAAATCCTAGCTCCATTACGTCAACTGCTCCTATACCTTCTCCACATTCATTTCTCTTTGTGCTGTCAAACCATAACAACATCGATCAATTACAATCAGTCATTAGATAAATTCCATCATGGAAGGTCAGTCGGACCAAGTGAAACTGAGGGAAAGGCTTGGGCCAGGGCAGAAAATCATATCCAAATTATGCTAATTTGCACTTACTGAACCTCACAGATATGTCAAGCAAGCTGAGTAACCATTAAAATTAACTGTGTTTTGCTACAAGTATACCAAATTTCCCTCCCTCCTTCTTTCCTCCTCCCTTCTTTCCTACCTCCCTCCCTCCTTTCCTTCCTTTCCTTTTCCTTCCCTTCCCTATTATTTTTTGTCTTTCTTTTTTAATAAGAGACTAAACAACTTTTTCAGCATTGGCATATTGGACCAATCCACTATAAACTGGAATTATCACAAGAAATCATGTTCTTTCAAGAGTCTATTTTCCAAACAAAATACTATGGGTTTAGTGGTGGAGGAAATAAAATATTTCAGATTCTTTGAAATATCTCAAAATTATTTTTCAAAAAATTTGCTTTTGGCAATATATTCTACACGGCTTTTTACCCCCCAAGAATTTCTTCCTACAGAACTATGGAATGGACATGTGAAAGCAAATTTAATTTTTTTCATTCTTAGTTTAGATTTCCTAATCTAAATTCATTTCCTAATCAAAGTCATATGAAAGGTACTTTTGAGAGCTTATAAACATTTTAGAAAGTCTTTTCTTTTAGTTCAATTTAGACAAATAAAAATAAACACTACCAAAATATATGTGGCCCAAAAGTACATGAAACTGTGTTTAATACCTTATTACAAAAGAAATGCATATCAAAATGGTATGAGATATGACTACACTACAATAACTAAAATGAAAAATGTTGACAACACAAAATGCTGGTAAGAATGTGGAGTAACCAGAACTCTCATACATTGCTTGTAGGAGTGTAAATGGAAAATTAGGCAAAAACAAAACAAAGTAAAAAAACATTAAATATACATCTTTCCTGTGAACTAGCAATTCTACTTCTAGATATTTATCTAAGAGAAATTAAAAGATATGTCTCTAAAGTGTTACACAAAAATGTTTATAAAATCTATATTCGTAATAACCCAAATCAAGAAACAATTCAGGTATCCACCAGCAAGAGAATGGATATATAAATTCTGGAATATTCACATAATGGAATAATACTCAGGAATAAACAATAAATGAACTATTGATAGCTGCAATATCATGAATGAATTTCAAAATATGCTTAATGAAAAAAGATAGAAATATAAAAAGAATATAGTGTATAATTCCATTTTTGTGGAATTCTAGAGAGGGCAAACTTAATCTCTGGTAATAGAAATCAAGTCAGTGGTTGCTTCTTGAGGAAAGTACTTTCTGGAATGATGAAAATGTTCTATTTCCTGATGTGATGTAAAATACATGATTATACACAATTTTTGTAACTGATCAAACTGTACACCTAAGATCTATGCATTTTACTGGGTCTATTTACTTCGATAACAAATTTCTTATTTAAAAAAAGGAAGGAAACTTCTAAAATTTAAAAATCACTTTGAGTGTACTCAAAATAAAAAATATTTTAAGTAAAATGCCTTGGCTGAAGCTTGAAATTTTTGAATGCCTTTCAGATGCTAAGTTTTGAATTGGGAAACTACTGTAGTATTTATGATAAACAAATATTTTATACCCTATTTAGAATTATGGTTCAGCATTTAGCACACAGTGTCCTGCACACAAACAGTTCCAAATGCATGTGCTGGATGGATGGATGGCAGTCATTAAAAAAAGGTTTTACTTATTCTGTTCTGCCTAAGAAGATAGCTTCATTTCCAAGTCTGTGCCTTTTTTCTGCCTACATCTCTCCCTGTGTGTATCTCTCCAGTTTTCTAAGCCAATGATTCTCAAACTTCGGTGAGTGTCAGAATCACCTGGAGGGCTTCCTGAAAACACAGATTCCTGGGCCCCACTCTCAGAGTTCCTGATTCAGTAGGTCTGGAGGGGGACTTCAGATTTTCCATTTCTTTCTTTTCTTTTTTTTTCACAAGCAGATGTAAGGTTTTAATAGGAATTAAAAAAGGCATTCATTCTATGTCTTTATCAACATGCTATAGAATTCAAATACACTCTTCCCTTGTGTTCACACCTAGTAAAAAATGATCTTCAGATATTAAGGATACTTAGATTCTACATAAAACTAAATATACAAAGAAATTAAATAAATCTAGCCTCATTCATGAATATTTCCATAATTTGGTAGTTAATGAAATATCAGAAAATTATTTAGAAAAAAAAACAAACCTCAAGGTATGAGGGAATATTTCTATATTGGGAAATACTGGCTGTAATGGTTTACACGTCATGTGGAAAAAGTAGGAAGTGAATCTGCTTTTACTTTATGTCAATATAGTAGAGCATCTTTATCATTGTATTTGATGAATTATTTCAGAGATATTTCGTCAAGCAGTGAGGAGTAAGCTATTTTATTTCCCTGTTCAAATGATGAGGGATAGTGAAATTGGAAAGTTAAATGTTTTGCTCGCCATAAAGAAGGATGGAATCTTACCATTTGCAAAGATCTGGATGGACCTAGAGAACATTATGCTAAGTGAAATAAGTCAGATGGAGAAAGACAAATACCATATGATCTCACTTATATGTGGAATCTAAAGAAAGGAATAAATGAACAGGCTAATCAGAAACAGTCTCAGAGACATAGAGAAAAAAAACTGAGGGTTGCTAATGGAAGGGGGATGAGGATGAGGGAGAAGGTGAGGGGATCAGAAAGCACAATCCGTAACCACAAGATTGCCACGGGGATATGAAAGTCAGTTTGGGGAATATAATCAATAACATTGTAAAGATTTTGTAGGGTATCCGATGGACATTTGTCTTATTAGGGAGACCACCTCAGGGACGGTGTAGATGCCTGACCACCGCAGTGTACACCTGAAGCTTAAGCTGAATAATAATGAATGCCAACTATAATTTAATATACGTATAGTCACAGGATGTGGAGTACAGTATAGGGAATAGAGTCAATGGAATTGTAACAGATATATATGATGTCAGAGGGGGAGGAGGGTTATCACTTTCTGAGGGGTATAAATGTCTATTGCATTGTTTCGTACACCTGAAACTAATAAAAAAAATTTTTTTAAAGATTCCTTTAAGAAATTTCCACTACCTACATATATTTCAGAATTTCCATTTCTGACAAGTTCCCAGGTGAGGCTGGTGTGAATGCTGCTTGGTTAGGAACCACACTTTGAGAACTACTGCTGCTAGCCCTTCTTCAGTTGTCAGATCAGAGATCCATCCTTTTCCAGTTCAAGATCAACCTTTCCAACTTTTCTTTTTGCTTTTAAAAATTGTTTTATTACTTTTATAAAACTGCTTATGCTTATAAAAACTTCACACTGTACAGAATACTGCACAGAAGAAATAAAAATCACCCAAAAAGTCCATCCCTCATCATTTTTAACACTTTGATGAGTTCCACAAATGTCCCATAAACGTGTACAACATGTGTACACACAAACAGTTTTACATGAGGAAATCATGCCTCGTTGTAATTTTATACTACTCAATGGAAAATAAATGCCTTTCCATGTCAATAAAGTAGGTGTACATCATTAGTTGTATTTGGTCACATACTATTTCATTGTATGTACATATATACATATGTGTATATACGTATATGTACATATATATATACTATATCAACATTTCCAATTTTTAACAGTCTTTCCTGTCTTCAGCATCATGCTCTGAGTTTTTATTACACTTCTCAATGATACTCCCCACTTGTTATTTGGCTTATTCTCCCTTGTAGTTTATTCTTTGGAAAGAAGAAAAATACCTGCATGTGTATGCTATTCAGGTAGGTGGTAACTCCCTTAAGATTAGGGCCCTCGACTTAGGTTTTTTATTTTCCCTCACACCTGGAATAGGCTGGACAGCTAAGAGGTGACCTGTAAATGCTGATGTTCCTGATATTTATACATTCTTCTAAAGCATGTACAAGCACTAATAAAAGCAAGCACTAATTTTCAGATGAAAAATAAAGTCTTCCACTTTGGTGAATTACCTGTTATTGGGACAGTGACTTGGCAATGTCCAGTCATGATGTGGGTTAATGAGGAATCCCCAGGACAGGAAGACTGAGCTCGGTGTCAGAGTGCCAACCACCAGCTGAAGAGGTTTGCGAGAGCGTGTTTTACCTGAGGAGGTGACATACTGGTTAATTCTGGTAACATTTAATATATTTTTATGATCGGGGTAAAATGCATAAAGATGACTTGGCATGTTAACAGCATAAAACTGTTAAGTTCGTTTTCTTTTCATATAACACACAAATATTACTAATTCTTTGACAATGACTTTAAGCATGAAGCAAATGAAATATCCATTTTTGATAATTGTGTGTGTATATGTGTAGTGTGTAGTTATGTATATGTGCATATATGTGTAATGTATGTATATAAACTATGTCCAGTTATACCTAGTTTTTAATTTCTTATGGGTCAGGGATGAATATGGAGGTCTTGGCTATTACCAGTGAAATAAACAAACACCACATTTCCACATACGTATTCACATATACATATATGTGTGTATGCATATGCACACACTCTTCATTTCTTTTGCTGACAAAATAAAAGCACATTTATTTTCTTTCCTGGGAATGTGAATTAGTGTGAAATGACATCTAAGAAGAGAAAAAAAAGCTTACCATATAGATTGTAGGTTATATTCTCTTTTTTTAGAACCTATTTGGAATTGTAAAATCCCCATCATATCATTACAATAAGAACATTTTCTACAGTGAGTATATAAATGGAAAATATGCACATGTTTTTAATAATGCTGGAAGAGTAGGAATAATATAGGAAGCACAGTTGTTCTGATGGGACTAATTGGATTTGGGCAATGCCTAGAGTGATGCCGATGAGCCACTGTAGGATTTTTTCAAGTATATAGGGGGTGGATATTTTCATTTATAAACATATCTGAAACTGCAGGAATGGAGGCAGTGAAAAAGACTAGGAAAGATCCTCAGCCATGGAAAGCAACATTGGCTCATTAAAAATACATGAAAAAAACACCTAATAAAACTACATATAGCTAACGTAAAACGTATACGCTTTGTATTCCCATTGGATTACCCCTTTCATTTCAATATGTTCTATTTGCTATAGGAAGAAGCTGTGTTATCTTAATCTAATGCACCGGGAACCGGTATGTAGGAAGATACCCATTGAATGAGCTTAGGGAAGGTTATCTGAACCAAATGCCCTTGAAAATTGTGCCATACTGTTGCTTCTACTAGATTTCAGTTCTGTAAATTGTTATTCCAGTGAAAAATCTGAGTCCAGAATATACATAACCTAGTGGTGACAAATTGCCTCACTGTAACATAGCTGAATTTTTAAAAGATATTTGAAATAATTTTCAAGGATAATGTTGGATAGTTATTGTTTACTTGTTGTTAATGACACATGTTGTAAACATGCATTAATACTTCTCTCTATACTTTTCCAGATATACCTGTAATAGTACCTTGTATGATTGTGATTCAAAGGGTCCAAGTCTGGCCCCCAAGGAAGGCAAATTAGAATGAGATGAGGGTAGGGAGCACATGTAGTTTGAAAAAGCCCTGAGGTGATTCTAGTATGCCTTTTTCTGCCATTGAATTGATTTTCATTAATGTAATACAACTATCTCATTTTACAGATGAAAAATAAGGCCCAGAGAAGTTTCAAGGGTGTCCTAGGTGACACCAAAAGTAAGGTCAGGACTCAAGTCTAGGTTTCCTGAATTGGAATCTGATTTTCTTTTTACTACATTATTGATTTAGCTCACAATATATGAAGTCAATGCCACTCAGAGACCAAAGATACATTTTTCTTTTCCCAATGGAACCTTAGGCTTACATAACCATCACACAATTATTTCACTAAGTTTGGATCTCAATATTAAAATGGTTATATAATTAAAATTTATGTGGTAGATGCAAATACAAAATGAATGGAAGCTAATCCATTAGTCATTAGATTGCTTTCAAGTGTAGATTACAAAAACAAAAATTATATCCGCTGCCTGAAAGGAAAGGTGGGGTAGTATATCCTGAGCAAGATGAAACAATTTCCTGAGCTGGTCATCACAAAGTGAAAAATAATTTCTAAGGCCAGTGTCATACAACTCTCAAAATGAACGAAGTTGTAAAATGTTACTAAAGCGTTATCACTCCCTTGACTTTCCTTATATATTTTTCAATATTTGTATCATGATCATATTTTCATTAAGAAACAGTTCAATTAATTTAAAACCAGAATCCCATGGAACCAGACTCATGCTTCTTGACTTTATTGTCATATATTTTGAAATAGAGTCTTGAAATATTGAGAGTGCCTTTATTTTAAAGTTTATGGATAGTTGCCTGGGCAACCATCATTAAAAAGTTGCAAGGAGTGATGGAAATTTCCCTTGTGCTTTGGGATGATATAAAAGGTCAGGAAAAGGAATTTAAAGTTTTCAAATTGCTTGACCATTTACTGCTTCTCTTAAAAGAAGTGGAAAACAATAGAAGGTTTGGAAGGGAGGGGATTGTGGCAACTGATTTATGGTAAGCAGGCTTGGCTGATACATCTAGAAGACGGAACACACGGCTGCCAAGGGCCCATTGCAAGGTATATTTAAAGGTCCCTGTGCTCTCCCCACTCATTTCATTTCTTTAGAAACATATAACAAAAAACCAAAAAAGATGCTTTTTTTGTGTGGCATCCAGTGTACTATAAAAGATAAGTATGATTAGGAAATAATTATTTTGATAACAGTTCACACTAAAAAATGAAAAAGAAAAGCAGAACAAGATCAACTCTATTTACAGAGTTAAGAAGGTATGATATCATGTGGTAAAAACATATTCACGATTTTGGCTGCTCTGTCCTGATAGCAAAGGCCTGCTTATTTGATCTGAGAAGAAATTTTAGCAGTGAAATTGAGACAATTTTAAGAGGGATTTTAATCTTCCTTTAATCATGTAGCAGTGTTTCTATTCATTTATTCACATGGTATCTACATTCCTGTTTCAAGACTTCCTAGGCCTGGGAAGCTGGGGGTTGTGTTGCTCTTTTACGAAAGGAGTCTTTCCTCTATGTTTGACTAAATAGAAGAGGTTTAGAAGGGAGAGATCAAGAGTAAATAAAACTAGGTTCCAATCCATTTAGCACACATATAAGTGAGTTATGCTTTTGAAATGTAAACAGTCTCCTTCAGCAAAGGTTAGACATCAAACTTTGTCCTTAAAATCTGAAAGGCACAAGAGCAGGCACGAATTCATACACTGCAGAAGAAAGACAGATTAACAGGAACAACTCTCAGTGAGCACTTGCTGGACACCAGGCCCTGTCCTAGGTTGCGTATATCCACGAACTCACTGAATCCTCACAACCGCCCTATTATGCAGAGGAAAGGAGGCAGAGAGCTTCAATCATTTGCCTAAAGCCTTGCAGATTGTATTTGGTGGTGCTGGGATAGGATCCCAGGCAGTCTCTACCATCAGGCTATGCTTCTAATCTGTTGACCCGCTTCTAATCAGCTGTGCAAATTATATATATATATATATATATATATATATATATATATATATATATATATTCGAATCTACATTGCTAACGGCTCCTCATGGCAAATGGGTCTGCATGGATAGAAAAGAGATTTTAAAAAGCCATGGTTTAAAATTAATAAAAAAAAAAACAGAACGAACGAGAAATACCTGAGCATGACTTCTTTTGACTTGGAGGAGGCGCAGGTCGCACAACAATCAGATATTTAGGCTCTGCATCTGGAAACAATAACAATATTATTTATCAGTAAAATTCTTTGAGAACGAACAGTACTCGCGACAGCACACCCATGTCCTGACTCAGTGTTCCCTGGCTTTAGTCATCGTAACCACAGTGAATGAGAGGACCCAGGAATTTAGAAAGTTAATACTTCTTGAGACCAGTTTAGTTCAATTTTTGAAATGAAAATTAAATCCAGATTTTTAAAACCAAATGGACAGGAATAGGGGAGAGGTCTTAAAAGAATCTTGCCAGACACAGATTCATGCCACATTTTCATCAATCCTTTTCTCTGCAAAGAGTTTCTTTAAAAATCAGATCATATCTATTCTATTTTCCTCACAGAGGTCAGCCCAATACTAAAATCAGAGAAGACAAATCCTTCTTGCATAAGACACATGGGTCATGTATGATCTGAAATTGCTCACTTTGTGGAAACATGAATATTTATAATGCCCTATTTTTTTATCCTGTTTTCATAACTTCTGAGCCTGTTATCATATCTAACCAGTCATTTTCGTGAACAAGTTTTAAACAAAGTCACAGTTTTGGTGGCTACCATGTTTCCCCGAAAATAAGACCTAGCCAGACCATCAGCTCTAATGTGTCTTTTGGAGCAAAAATTAATATAAGACCTGGTATATCATATCATATCATATCATATCATATCATATCATATCATATCATATCATATCATAACATATAAGACCTGGTATTATATTACATTACATTACATTATATTATTATTATATTATATTATACCCAGTCTTACATTATGTTAAAATAAGACCGGGTCTTATATTAATTTTTGCTCCAAAAGATGCATTAGAGCTGATGGTCTGGCTAGGTCTTATTTTCGGAGAAACACGGTATAATTTTCACCTAAAATATGCCAATGGAAAATAAATTAACAGAGAATCTCTTTTAAAAATATTTGGGTTTTGAATAAAATGATGTTTAAAAATCAGCATGTGCTAACTCAATGAGCTAATAATTTATCAAATAATCTTTTTTTTGTTTCCAAGATGAATGCTTGGTTTAAATACATATAAATAAGCCAAATATACTTTGGGCACACTAAATAGCATTTTATAAGCAGCTCTACTAGATTAACTAATTGATGGGTATTATCTACAATATTTCTTCAGTAACTGGATCCAGAAACTCATTCTACTCCAAGTTTCAGTTGGATGCTATAGTCAACACGAGTTCACCTCTACTTGCTCAGGCAGATCTCACATCTTTGTTTTCATCCTGGGTTCAAATATCTCCCCTCAATGAGCTTGGAACAGAGGCTATCTCTGCCCAAGGCTTTACAGAGCTGACCTCATTCTCAGCCAGAGGCAACCTGGCAATTCAACCGCCTTTAATGACTCCAGCCTTTGTCTTTTTCTGGACACCCCACACAGCCCTATTACTGCCTCAGCAATTGCACTATATGGAGTAAACCAGGTAACCTCTTGAACAGATCTTGGAGTTTTACCTGCTTATATTATGGTTGCCTCATGACCACAACACAGATAAAGGAGCATTCATTGTGTTTCAGAGTCTCATGTGTTTGAGCATATCTTGCTTAGTGAAGCTTATATAAGGAATGCATGACCTAAGGCAAGTTTCCTAGTAGGAGTACAATAACCATTTCCTCATTTTATGTGGGCTATAGAGAGATATAGGTATTAAGAAACTGCCTTGTGTTGAGTATGTGCAAGATACTCGTTAAGCACTTTGTATTCATAACTTAATTACTCCTCATGGCAATCTTACCTGACACATATCATTATCACCCTGATTTGTAAATGAGGTCACTGAGGCAGAGTCAGCTTCATTGGCATGCAACATATACAGTTTGTTGTACAGGGTCCCATGTTCCAAAGGGTCCCAAGCTTGGTTTAATAACCTGCGGTCACCATCTTGAAGTTCATAATATTTTTGTCTTTGAATTTTTATTTTGCAAGGGAAGTTCAATGGGACAATGGAGCATGCATGTGAGCAGAGGAGATAGGAACAATATGCAAAACTGCAGTTCCTCCCATTCACATATCGCATTCCAGGTGCCCCATTAGCCTAGCATTCCAAAGCACCTAGGACGTCTGGGAACTCAGCAACTCAAATGTAGAACGAGGTAAACATATTACATCTATGACAAAGTAATGGGGTGTGGAGGGGAACCCTGAGAGCAGTGAGGCCACACTTTCCATTCCAACCAGAACGTGGTTCAATGTAGAAAGAAGGCAATGGCATTTTAAGAAACATATGACCAAGGAATCCTATCATATCCTTTCCTATTCATGTTATTTCTTGTATTCACCAATTACTTATGCTGAAAATGATGATGCAAAAAGAAAGTTAAAGCAACCTCTAGTTCCTTTTCTTTCCAGTTCTTCCTCACTCATAAGCAAGTCGAAGGCAGAGTATTGGTAGAATGTGCATGTATCAAGAAGTGAAGTAAAAAGTTTAGTTGTGTGCATTTCCGCTATTCTGGTAAGAATGAAATACATATGCATGTATGAACTGAAAAACAGAAACTGATTTTAGTGATTCTGCTTTGGAGTTAAAGTCTCTTACATATGCATTCAAAGCTAGCACTGCACAATATAAAGATAAATGGTAAAAGTCATGTTAATAATTTGAAATTTTAATTTTTTTTTTACCTAAATGACATTAAATAGCAAATATAATGACACCAAGACAAGAGGAGAGAGAAACAGTGAAAGAAAGGAAAAAATTTTATATTAGGACCTTTAACAGAATTTCTTTCCTGCTTTTTGGACCAGGAGCCTTCAATTTTTATTTTGTACTCAGACCTGCAAACTATGTAGATATCTTAGCCCAGTCCTCAAACTACCTTTTTTACTAAATCTCCGGAATTCACTTCTAGAAAAGAAAATTAAATCCCTGTTTTTCGTAAATTATTCTTACTGTGGCAAAGTCTCTTAGAGCTAGCCTTTTATTTTCTCCCTTTGATACACATTAATTCCACTATGCCTCAGTTGAAAAGAAAAGACCTGAAATACTGGAAAAATAACACACATGATCCAAGACATATGGTTACATAAGTTAAGAGGAACTTTTGTCATGATCACTGGCCTCCTGCAGCGAGCAAAGGCTGCCACACCAATGACAAACTGGAACAGATGTCGGCATCTGCATGCATACACTGGCTTTCACTGCTCCTAAAAACGGTCAGCATTCGTGTATTTCAGCAGACTTTGCACTTAACTCTGAACACAGACATGGAAAAATAACACAACAGAAAAACAAGCTTTCTCGTTCTGTTCGTACTACAAAATTCTTTCTGGATTTGTAGCATACTGGAAACACATACAAGTGTAGCCTGCTCAGAAATTCTGGCAACACACGCCACAATCCACTGCTTCTTCATTTAAAGAATATGTATAATGAAAATGTTAATTGAAGAGAATTCGTGTAAAATGCAGTTACCTTCACAAACTTTTCATCCCTAGTCAGTAAGCCTATACAATGTTTCAGACTAATTAAACCTATAATAATTTGCTTAATATTTTAAATGCCCTACAGTGGAGGATAGGGACAGCTACTGTTCAAGGAGATTGACTGTTGAAATCCTTTAAGGTACTAGATGTTTTGGTAATACAAATAATCCTCCCATAATTGCTCTCTTTGACAAATCCCAATTCTCTCATTTTTATTAGAGGACATCTGCATGGCAAGCCATACTACTTTGGAATTCGGTCCTAGTGAGATTTATTTCTGCCATGCATGCAAGTTTCCACAAAATAAGCCAAGATGATCCTAAAGAAAATCAGGTAAGGGACCTGAAAAAAAATTCTTTATTTACCCCTGTCATTTTTTTTCACAATTCGGTTTCATGTCAAATTAAATTTCTGGGCATAAGACGGTAGACTCTGAAGCCTGGAATTAAGTTCTGCTCAGCTAATTACTAGTACAAGGTGAAACACTTAACATCTGTGCACCTCAGTTTTCTCATCTGCCAAATGGGAAAAATCATAGTACCTAGCCACATGGGGTTCTTAGTGATGGGCAACCTACAGCACTGCCTAACACACAGAAAGTGCCACTGTTAAGTTAGCAACGATGATGGTGATGATGATGGTGATTTCCTTTTTAAATACATTTTAAATTTTTAATTTATTTTATTTTTCAATTACGGCTGACTTTCAATATTATTGTTATATTAGTTTCAGGTGTCTAGCATAGCAGTTAGACAATTATATAATTTATGCAGTGATCCCCCCAATAAGCCTAGTACCCACCTGGCACCATACATAGTTATTACAATATTATTGACTATATACCATATTCTGCACTTTACATCCCCATGACTACTTTGTAACAACCAATCTGTACTTCTTAATCCCTTCATCCTTTTCACCCAGCCCCCCAATCTGGCAACCATGAGTTTGTTCTCTGTATCTATGAGTGTGTTTCTCTTTTGTCTGTTCGTTTATTTTGTTCTTTAGATTCCATATATAAATGAAATGATAAAGTATTTGCCTTTTTCTGTCTGACTTATTTCAGTTAGCATTATAACTTCTAGGTCCATCTATGTTGTTGCAAACGGTAACAGTTCATTCATTTTTACAGCCCACTAATATTCCATTGTGTGTGTATATATATATATATATATATATATATATATATATATATTTGTATATATACGTATATATATGTGTATATATATGTATATATATGCGTACATATACGCATATATATGTGTACATATGTGTGTGTGTGTGTATATATATATATACATATATATATATATATGTATATATATATACCACTTCTTTATTCAATTATTCATTGGTGGGCACTTAGGTTGCCTTCATACCCTAGCTATTATAAATAATGCTGATTCCAGGTGCACTTGACAAAAATGTATTTTCTGCTGCTTTGGGGTGAAATACTCTAAAAATATCAATTAAATCCATCTGGTCTAATTTGTCATTAAGGCTGTTGTTTCCTTATTGATTTTCTGTCTGGAAAATATATCCATTGATGACAATGAGGTGTTAGAGCCCCCTACTATGACTGTAGTACTGTCAATCTCTCCATTTATGGTCATCAATATTTGCTTTATATATTTAGGTGCTCCTATGTTGGACACATAAATATAACAGAGGTTATATCCTCTGTTAGATTGATCCCTTTACCGTTATGAAATGTCCTTCTTTGTCTCAGTATAGCCATTGTTTTAAAGGCGATTTTGTCTAAGTATTGCCACCCCAGCTTTTGTTTTTGTTTTTTCATTTGTCTGAAATATAATTTTCCATTCCTTTCCTTTCAGTCTGCATGAGTCTTTTGATCTGAAGTGGGTCTCTTGTAGACAGCATATGTATGAATTTTGTTTTCTTATCCATTCAGCTATCCTACGTCTTTTGATTGCAGCATTTAATCTATTTACATTTAAAGTAACTATTGATAGGTATGTAGTTATTGCCATTTTATTATACATATATATGTACACACCCCCACACATACACTTCTTCTTGTTTAAGAAGTCCCTTTAATTTTTCTTGTAATACTCGTTTGGTGGTGATGAACTCCTTTAGGTTTTTCTTTTCTGGGAAGCTCTTTATCTCTCCTTCAATTTTAAATGATAGCCTTACTGGGTAGAGTAGTCTTGGTTGTAGGCCCTTGTTTTCATCACTGAATATTTCATGCCCTTCTGGCCTGCAAAGTTACTGTTGAAAAATCAACTGAATCTTATGGGAGCTCCTTTATAAGTAACTAGTTGTCTTTCTCTTGCTGCTTTTAGGATTCTCTCTTTGTCTTTAACCTTTGCCGTTTTAATTATAACATCTCTTGGTGTGGGCCTGTTTGGGTTCATCTTGTTTGTGACTTTCTGTGCATCTTGGATTTGTATGCTTATTTCCTTCACCAGGTGAGGGAAATTTTCAGTCATTATTTCTTCAAACAGGTTCTCAATCTCTTTCTCTTCTCCCTCTGATATCCCTATGAAGCAAATGTTGTTATACTACATGTTATCCCAGAGCTCCCTTAAATTAGTCTCTTTTTTTATTCTTTTTTCTTTTTTGCTCTTCCGATGGGGTGTTTTCTGCTACCTTGTCTTCCAAATCACTGATTTAGTCCTCTGCTTTATCTAATCTGTTGTTGATTCCTTCTACTGCATTCTTCATTTCAATTATTATATTCTTCATTTCTGATTGGTTCTTTTTTGTGATTTCTATGTCCATTTTTATGCTTACTTTCTCTTTGTTGAATTTCTCACTAAGTCCCTTGAGCATCCTTATAACCAGTGTTTTGAACTCTGCGTCTGGTAGATTGCTTGCCTCCATTTCATTTAGTTGTTTTTCTGATGTATTCTCCTGTTCTTTGTCATGTTTCTTTGTTACTTCATTTTGGCTGTCTCTGCTTGTTTCTATGTGTTAGGTAGATCTGCTATGTCTCCCAGAATTGGCAGGGTGGCTTGATGTAGTAGGTGTCTTGTGGAGCCCAGTGGTGCAGTCTACCCGATCACCTGAGCTGGGTGCTCCAGGAACATCCCTTGTGTGGGTATGTGTGCCTTCCTATTGTAGTTGAGCCTTGATTGCGGTTGGCACATCAGAGAGTGGGACTGAACATCAGCTGACTGGCTGTGAGGACTGGCCATGAGCATAGCATATGAACTGCTCTGTGGGGGATCACCTCACAGAGCAGGATTTGCCCCAGCAGGCTCTTATGCCTATTGAGACCCCTTTTTGGGTGTGCCACTTGTGGATCTAATTTGATGGTGCTCTGTTGTGGTTCCTCTTGAATAAAGTCTTCCTTACCATCTTTAACAAGTGCCACTAAATAATTTCTTTAACAATACTCACTCATAAATATCAATGCAAAAATCCTAGAAAATATTTTGACAAGCAGAATTTGGAATCATGTAATGTAATAATACATTATGGCCAACTATAGTTTATTCCAAAAATGTGACATAAGGAGAAAAAAAATGACTATTTCCACAGGTGCTGAAAAGGCATTTGACGAAATTCAATACCAATTCTTAATCAATAAACAAGAATTCAATGGAATACTTCCTTAATATGATAAAATATATCTTAAAACAGCTGAACCACCTTTAGTAAATGTGCAGGACCCAAGATTTACATTTCTGTTGAATAACTTTCCCTGGCTTTGTCAGAAAATTCAACCCTCGTTTTCATTTTCCTTTTATTACTATATATTTTTTTAAATGTTACACTATGATTCTATTTTGTAACCTGTTCCAGCTTTTCTATCAAGCAGCTAGGACATGGATTAGGAAAACAAACCAAGAATGATGTAACCATCTATATTGTGTGTCATTTTACATCAATGATGTAGAAATAACTAAAACGAAACAGTGTGTTGAAGCATTACTGGAACATTTTCACATAAGGCCAGCCTTACCAGAATTATGAGTTAGAACAAACTTGCTCACAAAGGTCTCAGATTTAAGTTTCTATGCTCATTTCCCTCTGAATTACCTCCTCACTTTACCAAATATGCTTCTCCTCTTCATTTTTATTTTCATTAGTTCTCCAAGAGGATCACAAAAAACAACCATTTGCAACTTAATGTGAATGGATTCATGTTAATACAGTACCCCTACTCATTACCTGTTCTATTTTAATTACACAGAAAGGGACCTGTCCTCTACTAAATACACACAAGACATCAAGCAACAAATGGGGAGGAGCTTTTGTCCTAATGCCCTTCCTAATTCCTTTCTTCTGTCTCTAAAATCCTAAGGTATAGAGAACTACCTTCTCCATAAGATAAAGACAGCTAGCTCGCAAATGTCTTTGTAGAGATTAGACCTGTGGAGGGTATGCAGGCTTTCTTCTGGCAGGAGGGGCTAGGTACCAGTTTGCTCACACTACTGTGCTTTAACTGCCTGGATCCCTCTGGATCCAACGAGGGAAGGCAGACATCATCTCAGACACTCTTCAAGGCCCAGGGAGAAATTTCAAGATCAAAATAAATTTCCAGGTGACTTTAAGCTTATTAAAGACAGCCCAAATTACTCTTTTGTGAGTAATTCGGTTTAGTTTTTAATGTTTAAAAAACAAAACACAGGTGGGATTATCCCTGCTGTGGTTTGGAAATTTAAAAAGAACATTAAGGCTTAATCCTCAGCTCATCCCCAAGAAATGGGGAGACCACTCCCTCTAGGTCCCCAGTGGAAGAGGCTGGAATCTCCTCTTGTTCTCCAGAGGTAGCTGGAGCCTTAAAAATGTGTCTGAGATGGAGAGTGGGCACCTTGAGCTGCCACCCTAGAAACCCAGCAAAGAGAACACTGGGTACTGAGCCAGAGGCCTGTTCATAGAAGCAGTGTTCTCTGAGCAGCTGTGCCAGCCTGTGCTGGGATTTGGGCCAGCAGGGACCAGATACAATGGTAGAGGATCAGCATACAACCACATTCAGTGCAGGGGAGGAGGCCATGAATAGAATGAAGCCGGGGCTCTTCCACTGCATGTGGAAGCTCCATTTGGACTCTACCAATTCCTCAGGGCTTTGAAAACTGAGGCAGAAAGGAATGGATAGAATCCTAACGAAAAGGTACTTGATTTTCTACTAATCTAGCAGGAGGGAGTTTACTGGTTTTAATTTGATTTGGCGACATAAAAGCAACATAGTCCTGTCTGAACCCCAATTAGCAATTTAACAATATTGAACATAAAGCCGTTTTCTAAGAAATGGCATGTTAACGATTCAGAATACCATATTTCATTGGTTCTAAGACAAAACCCCTCCTTTCCCCCCACCACCCCACCCCCAGTTTTGAAAATCTCTTAAATGAATTTTACAGTTGATACCTTACGTTGACTATGGGCAGTTGTGACCTTGTTGTCATTACCTGACTTCATTTACTAAGGTCAAGAAAATGACAGCTTCGAAAGTGGCAGAAGAAGGCCAGTGATTTGGAAAAAAACCCAGTAGAACGGTGTTTCTAAAATACTGTGTCATCAATGTTCTTGCTGCCACAAAGAGTGAGTGGTGTGGAAAAACAAGGCTACTGATAACTGAATCGAAAGGTAAAGCAGAAGAGTTAAACTCCCAAGGTGAAGAATATTTAACAGTAATTTAACTTTGTTTTTGCTTGTTTTCCTTTTTTTTTGAATAGATATCTTCCTCTTCCAAGCCCCACACCTCAGGCTCACCACATGAAAAACATCAGCCAAAACTAAATTGAAGGGCATTCCACAAAATACCTAACTAGAACTCCTCCAAACTGTTAAAGTCATCAAAAGCAAGGGAAGGCTAGGAGATTGTCAGTCTACAGGAGCCTAAGGAGACATGACTAAATGTAATATGGTATCCTAGAAGAGACCCTGGAACAGAAAAAGGAACTTAAGGCAAAAATTAAGGAAATCAAATAAAGTATGGACTTAAGTTACTACTGTATTAATATTGGTTCATTAGTTGTGACAAATATATCATATTAACACAAGATGTTGAGAATAGGAGAAATTGGATGCAAACTATACAGGAATTCTCTGTACTACACTTACAACATTTCCTCTCTGAAGCTATTCTGTTTATTGAAAGATAAAATCATCTCTTTTTTTAAAAAAAATAGTTATATAAAATATATGTATCAGTAAATCAAAGGAAGCTCTTTTAATAAATATAAAATAAAGGCCCTAAGGAATACAAAAGCAGTGTCATTAATCAGCAACTTTATTCTTTCTTAATTTTAGACAAAATAGTGCTTTACCGTTAAAGGTGCTTTAGAATTTGGTGAAATAAGGTAACTATTTTTATTAGAAGCCAATGTGGCACATCATAAGACTTCTAATAAGAATAAAGTCACTCAAAAAACCTGGAAAAGAAAATCTATGGCCATAGAACTCTCCATAGAGAAATGTTTGTTATCAATTTTTCTTTGCGTCTGCAAGCATCCATATGCCACACTTGGCTGTAATCTGACCTAAGTGGGTACTGTCCAAATTTAAGTATTCCCTTTAGCTTTAACATTTGGCAGACACGTCTTGTGCCTTACTTCATCAACACTAACACAGAGTAATATCTATTTGAAAATACCCTTGAAAAGCCTCTTTGTGATTTAAGCTCTGGCAGAGAATTCCACTCGTCCAATAGCCAGTTCTGAAAAAATGGATCTCTAAGTGTGGCTATGGAGGGTGTAAGCCAACAGAGCTCCAGTGGCCCTTGATTCATCAGTTCTGTCTCAGCGGCCTTTGCTCATTGTTCCCCGCTGGTTCATGAGGGGAAGCCTTGCTGAGAAAGAGATGTACCCCGTCTGGTGGGGGGGTTGGGGGGTGGGGATGGAGTGTAAAAAGACAGCAAAATGCTACCAGTCTACCCATTTCTTGAAATGCCACATCAAGTAATTCTAAATTTCAGTAGAATAACCAACCTGGCTCCCTACTCACCTCTCCCATTCTCACATTACAGTGACAAAGTAATGTAACAAATTGATATCACAACAGCAAATCAGTTTCAGCAATGGAATACAGATGGTTCATATTTGAACTTCAATCCACATCCATTCTGAAGCTTAGTTACTGGAAAACGAAGAGTCTCAAATACTGTTGCTGCAATAGATGCGTCCCTCCAGAGGGTGATATCAACAACAATGACGACAAAATTCACCACAAAATATAATACTGTAATTAAGTGACACTAAAGTAATTCTATAGTAAAAACCTACAACAGCAGCCATTGTTAGTCTTGACCAACTCAACACATCCTGATGTCCTTCCAGGAAGTCTGGTGTCCTTTCTGGAAAAACAATGATGGGGTACTTTTGCAGAAAGTTGGGGAAATTCCGCTGTCTGCTGAGGCATGTGCTAAGTCATAGCTTTGCAAAGTTTCATGGTGGCCAGAAGTCCAAAGAGAAGACACAGTAGTTAAAAGTAATGGAAGTATTGCACTAAATTTACTATAGTTACTAAGCTTATGAATATAAAACTTTAGTAATTTTAAATAAATCACTTAGATTGCTAGCACCTTGCCCTTAGTTGTAATAAAAATGAATGTATAAAATTATGAATCATCACAAACTAATATAAGGCCTCCAGCTTTTAGAGTTATTTCTAAGCCCCTGTAGGAAGATGTGGTGGGCTGATAAACAAGTTAAATCTGGCCCAGACTCAGTCTGTTGATTTCTCGACCGTTAAACCTGGAAACATAGTAATTGCACAATAAACATTTTCTGAAAAAAAATACATGTATCTGCTCCTCTATCTTTTTTTTTTTTGCCTCGAGTAAAAATGAAAAAGTGTGAAGAAAGGAAAAAATTTAGGAAGAAAGGAAAAAATAATTAGGGATTTGGGACATGGCAGTCAGCAAAAGCAAATGATCTTTTTTGAAAAGCTAGTAAACTGTAACCACCAAATTCGTCTTTGATAAGCCTATGTGTAGAAAAGTTTTTTTTTTCCCTTTGAAGTATTTTCTTATAAAAGGTATGTGGTTTTGTGTGTAAGAATAACCCTTCTTTCATCTGAAAAATAATTTAAAGCAAATCCTACACTGCTGAGTAGTTATTTCTATTAAACATTAGAAATCGGTTGAAAATGAGCCAACGCCCATTGTGACAGAACATTCTGCTGTGCTCCAGGGCTCAGAGACAGTCCTGCTTTCTCTCAGCACTGGCACCCAAGGTTTGGACAATGATGGAGGTTCAATGGTCTATTGAAGCACAGCCATCCCATACCACAGAGCAACTGCTAATGCAGAAATGATTAGAAACATCACTGTTGGTGGGATTCCAGAATGTTCAGTCATAGACATGTTTGAAGGGAGCATATAGCTTATGTTGGTATGTATGTTAGAAGAGGAGTTGTCCAGAGTTCTTTAGAATTGATGACCGAAGTGAGAAGCATCCCCTCGTGTCCCTGCTGCAAAGTGAGCCTGGAGTGGAGCCCCTAATTATGAAATGAGAACTCAGCTTTGATAGGAAGAGAGGCCCTGCTATGCTCAAAGGCTCTGCTACGCTCCTTCACTTTTCCCAGCTTACTAAAATGGTCCGGAAGGAAAGATACATCCTTTTTCCAAACAGAGGGGCATGTCAATGACACATTCCACTGAGGAAGATGTTGCTGGAACCTTTTTCTGAGAGTTCTGTTTTCATTTTGGTGAGAGTTGGGGAAGCAATGCTATTGAAAATACACGCTTCACCCAGGGCCAAATACATACTTTGCGGGACTCATCAATGCAAAATCAAAAGGTAGGACACTATTTTTAGAAGTAAGGGGGGAAAGTGACATTAAAGACACTAAAATATAAAACGTTTCCTTCACAGTCTCTGTCTAGACCTGTCATGCTATTTATTGGCTATTTAATGTTGAGCTCTGCAGGTGAGCACAAACCCGCACCCCACCCCAACCTCCTTAACCTTCTCACCACATGGGACACTCTCTAATTAGCAGCAGCTTCAGGATCAAAGCACCTTACTCTCCAGCCCACGCTCCTGGGCAAAAGAGCCAATCTCCCCTTCCCACAGGCGTGCCATCCCAACCTACAGACCCCAGGAGACTGCAGTCTCTGCACTGGGACAGACTGTATACTTTAACAGGGGTGAGGTAGAGGTTTGCATTGGCACAATCACCCACCAAATGTATTATGACGTTGCCAGCCCACGCAGGGATGGCTATCACCGCGTCTTACCACATATGACCCTGGGGGCATGCACACCTCACCCTCCCCGCATCCACACCCGAGTCCCAGAAGGTGGAGGGTGGGAGCAGTTGTTGAGTGGGGGTGGGGAGAGGAAGGCCGAGCAGCAGGGGCCAGAGGAGCAGGTTCTGAGAACCAAACTTGGGGCTGGGGTTGGAGGCCAAGACACAAGAACCCAGGAGCCAAGCTCAGCACATGCGCCATTGTTCCATCCGACCTCACTGACAAGATCAAACTGAAAGGGAAAATTGTTAAGAATTTCAAGACAGCGACAGCAAATCACCAGACTTTCAGCGCACGGCCCTTCTGAGCATACCATCGCATGCCCGTGAAGCCAGCCCTGACCTGACCCTTCCTTCCACTTCCAGTGCCTCAGCCCTCTATGACAGTGATCTACTAGGTAGCTCTTTATTTGGAGACAAATTCTCTCCCTGACACTGCAAGCGAATACTATTTAATAACCTATTTCTGTTACCCACTTGCACCCACAGCCACTGTACCTCCTTTCCTCATTTGCAGACCTGTTAAAACATTGAAGTTGTTCACTATATTACCTGTTTTTTCCTTGCCTGTGTTTTATATGTGCGCCCCACAGAGAAATTTAGTGTAGGGTGTTGTCTGTGAGCTGATTTAAAGTTTGGCAAGGGCTTGCTTTTGAAGGACAGACTGGACACACACACACATTTTCCAGTGAGGTCATCCCTTCATTCGTATCATCTCTACAGGAAACACTATTGGAAAATCAGGACTGTGTTTGGATATTTTTCTTTCAGATAATAAAACTAGGTCAAATTAGCTATCAGACGGTAAGCGAACGCCTTCAAGTCAGAAAGGTTCTTTCCTTCTGAAATGTTCTTGTCAGTGCTACCATGTAGGGGTGAGGGGATAGGAGTAATTCCCAGGAGATGAGTTTTTACATAGGATTCAAAGGCAACAGGGTACTTACATGTCATGCGAAAAGCACTGGGGCATGGAGGTCAAATGCACAGGTCTGGAGCCAGCCTGCCACTTGCACTCTTAATTTCTTGGGGATTTACTGTCTTCATTGCGAAGAAGAGGATACTGAGAGTATCTGCTTCACGGGGGTGCTGTGAGGATTTAGTGACCCATTTCTGTAAAGCCCTTGGCTCAGCACATTGTAGGTGCTCAACATCAAATCATCAGCTGACAGGTTGGTGAGAACTTCCTCTCCAGCATTTGTTGAGCAACTACTGTGCATTCAGCTGGGTGAACGGAACACATCAGAGGCAAACTTGTGGCGACCTCTTTTTTATTTTGTTCCTCCTTCTCACTGAGGAAGGCTCCTGGGGGCAGGGAAAATAGGCTGGGCTATTGGCTTGGAATCAGATGGCGAAAGACCTGGGACCATGCCAAGAATTCAAGGCTTTCTCCCATAGGTAGACTAAACATATAATTTTTGTGCTAAACGGGGATACTTTTGAGAGAATGGGCACTACTCATAATTATGCCAGAACAACAGGTGTAAACCATAACCATGCCTGAGAATAATTTTATTTTTCCTGGAGATTTCAACTGCAGGCAAATAGATACTTTTTATTTTGTTGACTAGGAGGCTTTCCCAGCAAACCTCTCATCAGCCCCTGCGCAGTCAGCTTCTACACCCACAGATCTATTCACCTTGATATCATTCAAAGGACATGAGGGAAGGGGAGACTCACCTCTGGCCCTGAGGAGCTCACTATTTAGTTGGTGAGACATGACACAAATAAAAACAAACAATAAAAGAAAAACAGTGAAAAAAATTAGAGAACAATGCAAAATAGAAACAAAAACAAATGCTGGCCTTCACAGCACAGCACTTTGGGTATATTTGGTATGTGCCAGAGAACATCAAGTGCCCAGTAAAACGTTTAAGAAAATAATATCTAGGCAATGAGGAAATGAGAATTTGATTGTATTTCTTGGTTTTGAGAAATATTCCTAAAAAGCTCATAATAAATAGAGATGGTGGTGAACGGGGTGGAGGAGAACACGTTTGGGGACACAGTAAGTTGCTTTATAATTTTTAACTCATTTAAACCTAAAAATAAAGGACATTGTAAAGTCTAAATATTATCTTGCATATTTGCTCCAGATAACCCTCTAATTTATATTTCTACTGGTAGCTGGCTTTCCATTTAAGACCTTTCCTTAATAGCAAGCCTCTTGCAATGAATCTGGGACAAGGTATACTTTTGGCCCATGACAAGAGGGCCATAAGCTACATTGGGAGACCCTTTTAAATATAATTAAGAATAAATTTTTAAAAGTTAGATTTTGGTCTCATTACATTGTGCAATACATTTGAAAAAAAATTGTTATACTTTATATTGAAATATTCTGAGTTAGTTTTATTGTATTTCCAAGAAAAGATAGACTTGGAGACAGTTTATCTATTGTTTGGTGAGGTCAAAAAGACCATAAAAACATTATAGTTGAATCCAATAGAAAACATAGAACTTTGAAAAGATGTTATCTTTATCAAAACATGGTAAAGTGGTCATCTGTTATCAAACAAGGTCTTTCTGGTATAAACTCACGGTGAATTGTTTAAGTGAGGGCATAACATTTATTAAGAAATTGATACCCACCATGCCAATTTCTTTCAAAATCCTTTCTGAAGCTTACTTAAGTTCTGCTCAATTTTGCACATTGGAGAAAAATCAAGTTATTCTGAGATTCCTATTTTTTTAAATGAAAAACTTGGATTAATTTTGAAGATTTAAAGCCAAATACTTCCCAAGTGGTAAAATCATTTCCAGAGAACGAACTAGAATTAGATGACATTTTGAAAATAGTTTTAAACAAAAAATACATTTTAAATGTGACCCACAGATGTTTCAGACTTCCTAGGTCTTTCCCTGGCCTTTCTCCCATGCATTCATATATTGTGCTTCTAAATTTCTGACAACATTGGAGGTAAAAAAGAAATCTAAGGCCTCTAGGGTCCTTAGCTCCCAGGAGTTTTCTATTTGGGTGGAGTATGGGAGCAAGCAAGACACACAAAATGAAAAAAATAGCAATTTATTAAGAATGATAGTAAACGAAAATGCTCAGGCCCTTGGATATTCATGGAGCTGGTCATAAATATCGCCTGCTTTGGCCAGAGATGGCCTTGTGGAGAATAGAGGAGGTAGGGCTTGACAGATGGGCAGGTTCTAATAAAGATGGAAGAGAACACAATCTGGGGGCATAGTAAGTGTTTTTACATATTTTAACTTATTTAAACCTTAATGAGTTAGGCAGCCAATGGTTCCTTCTAAAATACATGGACTTTTTTTTTTTCTGTTTAGTGTTTAAAGGACATTATAGAAGTAATAAATCAGTGGCTTGTGTGTGCTTTCTGTTTAGAAGAACAGATAAAATTCCCTAAGTTTTGAGAGACAGCAGAGTACAGTTTCAGAGCTCAGGTTCTAGAGCCAGATATGCTAGGTTCAAACTCTGGACCTGCCATTTACTAGCTGAGGAACTTTAGGAATTTTCTTAAACTCTCAGAGCTTTGGTTTCCCTATGTGTAAAAGGGCATTCATAACACTACCTGCTCTGAATAGCTACCATCCCTCATCTGCATTTTAGGACTGCCTTGTATTCCCCGTTTGCTGCCCTCTTGCTCTCTCCCCTCATGGCCTCTTGCTAATTCTGTAAAGATTCTGCCAGGAAAGAAGGACTGAGTTGGTTTCAATGGCTGGCACTGTATCTTTTCCTCCTGTTAGTTTATCCTGCTCCTTTTTTCACTAATTGTTTTTCAGCTTAATTAATTTCTTATATAGTTCCTCCAGTTCTTTATTTTCAACCTCTTCTTCCAGCTATTTTTCTTCAATGAATCCACTACCACCTTCTTTGTGGCACTTACTGCAATAAATATTCACTTATTTTTTGTCATTAAGGCCATATTTTTTCAGTGTAATAAATAGTAGCAATCTCTATTATTTTATATTTCATCCACTTCCATAAAAAGGAACAGAGCATGCTTAAACCTTTTTTACGACAAAGAGATAGAAAAGGACAGCTGAAGTTCTAAAAGTTGCAATGATGGAAGAAGAAAAATTGTGCATTTACTCTTGCTTTCTATACAAATGTAAAAAATTACGGGTAAAATTTGTAATGGGTATTAATGATCTATAGAAATACAAATTGCATAAAATTATCAGTGTATCACTTAGATTTATTTATATCTGGATCAATCATTGTAAATAAACTATATTTATTTGTTTTTTTAAATTAATTCCCCCCTGTGAAATTTTTAAAAAGTGAGAAATTTCAGAATAAGAAGCTGATGATTACATTTTGGCCTGAACTCACTGAGATAAAACTACCATCAGTTGAATAAATAAAACAGTGACGTGTTCTTATTTTGATCTATATTTAGTAAGACAAGTCAATATTTTTGCTATGTTCTTGCTAACAATTGCTTTATTAGAATAACACAGAAATTGGAAAAATGAAATCTAGAGATGAGAAGCCCTTTTAGTTGTATCTTTTTTTTCTTTTCTTTTTGCTATATCTTTTGAGGATTCACCTTTTTCTACTTTGGAGACCACGGCTGTGGAATTGTAAGAGGTATCTGATGATTCTATTCAGGACACCAAACAGGAATTCCCCTTAATGATTAAAAGATGATCATGGTAAGAGGAGAGAGGGGTGTGTATACTTAGGGTGCGGTGTCACAGATTTTACCTCTTCTTTTGTTTTTAAATCTGTTTTGGAAGTTGTCCCTCCCAAGAAAACATTTCTTAAGTGTGATAGAAAGATGAGTATGGGTACTTTTCAGTAACTGACAGCTCTGCTAAATAATCTACCTCTACAGTTTTACTGACACCCCACCCTCCCCAAAACAAACAAAACAGAAAAAAAACATAGGACTACCACTTAGACCAAAGTTTTGCAACCTAGGAATGAAAATCTTAGAACTGACTGACCAGAACTTTTGTGGTGACTTAGCTCATTGATCATTAGCAACTGAGATAAACAAAGCTCAGGAAATTTAGGTAAATTATCCAAGACCGCTCAGCTCACTATAATAGCAACTGACCAAACTTATAAGACCCGTAGTACTAGGGTTTATATTAGCTGCCGTATATAATTTGTCTCCACAATACTCCTGAAGGATTATTCTCTATTTTATATGTGAGAAAAGTGAAACAGAAGTTATGGTTTACCCACAACCACTCCATAGTAAGTAGTTGTGTTGAATTTGAACTGTCTGATTGAATTTGAGTCTGTCTGACTCAAAAGTACATACATATTCTTTCCCCATATCCTTCTGCCTCTCTGGGTAAGGTGGATCTTTTCTAGAATGCAGATGTTAGCATTATAGTCCAGGCTCTTTCCAGTGCAGAGGCTACCAGGGCTATTAGTATTATGTCCTCCTCGCTAGCGCAGTAATCACTCGAAGAAACTACATGCAAGATGACGACTAGAGAGAGTGGCTGAGAGGCCCAGGGCTGAGAAGCCCAGGGCTGAGTCTGAAAAACTCGCTTTACCAGGGCAGTGAGTGTAAGGGTCAGTAGCTGTGAGAACATTAGAGTTAATAAATCTTCAATCCTTTTGGAGTCCTAACACCTGGTTGGAAGACACATTCTTTAGTAAGAATTCATGGTAGTGATAAATATATATGATTCTTTTTTTTAAATTTAAGCTTTTCTTGCAGTAAAGACACCAAAATAACTCTTAACTGGCACTACACACAATTGATGGAATGTAATGCTTTCCTTCCCAGGTGATATCGATTAAAGTATTTTCTGGTGTCAAGAGAACATCATAAAATATGACTATAAAAATTCAAAGTCAAAAATTCTCATTTTTTATTTCATTGGATATTTGCAAAATTACCAACAGCTGCACATAAAAGCAAAACCTGGATGTGTAAACCAGAAATGAGAACATTCATAATGTGGGTAAAAAAAGGATACAGGAACCTAGCAGATCTACTATATGTGAATCATGTTTTATCACATCATTGCAAGATTCTCACAGCCATTAATATTTATTAGTCGCCTGGGAAAATACTATACTTTTTCTACTGCTCCAATTCATCTACTAAAATTTTAGTAGAAGATTTTATGTTAGTAATTTCTTTTTACAGATGTTTAATACCAATCTTATTTTCCAAACTAGCAAATAGGAATATTTTATGTTTTTTAATTTTACATGTGAGACCAGTATGTGACTTTTGGAAATGCTTCTGTCAATACTCGTTAGATACTTATAAATGATTATTTAGTAGAAGTATTAGTCAGTCCATAGATCACTAAATGTTAACTTGGATATTTCTTAATGGTCAACAGCTTCTCATTTCAATGGTGGGATCTTTTAAACATATCAAAGCATTAAAATGTGTTAGATGATGTGGCACTTTATAATTGCTTCGAAAATGAAAGTAAGTTACTATATTTGGGTATGGTTCAGTGCAACTGAATAAATAGTACTATTCTATTACAGAAGAAAGTAAGAGGAGGGACTGTGAGTGATGCTTTTTTTCCATAAAGAAACAAAAATTCTTTGCTTTTTTACAGCACATTGCACTCAAGGGATTTCAACTCATCACTTTTGACCACGAATTCACTAATGTGCCCACAGCACATCTGTAAAAATTACACTTTATTACCATGTTACAGATGAACAGAATTGAGAATGACCATTCAGTAAACTGGTAGCAGAAAGGGAATAGACAAAAGGCACTAATTTCAAACATCCAGTATGTGGCAGGCAGAATAATGGCCCCTCAAATTGCCCACATCCTAATCCCCAGAACCTGTGAATACATTAGGTTGTATGAAAGGAGAAATAAGGTTGCAGATGGAATTAAGGTTATTAATCAACTGACCTTAAAAAAGGGAGAACAGCCTGGATTGTCCAGATGGGCTCAATATAATCACAAAAATTCTTTAAAAGTAAAAGAGGGAGGCACAAGAGATCAGAGTGATGTAGTAGAATAAGTGCTTGACCCACTGTTGTTGGCTTTGAAGGTAAAAAAGGAATACTGGAAAAAGCAAGGAGAGATTCTCCCCTCAGAGCCTCTAGAGGAAATGCAGCCCTGCCTGCTCCTTGATGTTTACCCATGAGACCCATGTTGGACCTCTGATTTAAAGATCTGTAAGATAATATATTTGTGATGTTTTAAGCCACCAAGTTTGGTAATTTATTAGAGCAACAATAGAAAACTAATAGATAGCTGCTAATCAATTAGAAGCAATTACTACAAATGCAATCATTAAGAAAGACTACAAATAATCAATTTGAACAACAAAAGAATAACATTTAACATTTAACCTGGAAATGCAAGTCCATTTTGAAGTAATAAAAGTAGAAACACACGGATCCTTGGCATATAGAAAGGTGGGAAAGGACATTTGTAAGAGGAGTGCTTTTTTTCCCTTCCACTAGAATACTACTAGAAGAGAAAGAGATTCATGAAAAGAACATATTGATCTAAAGGATAAGGTAAGAGTTTTAAAAAGACATTTGGAAATGCCTTCCAGGAGAAGGGATTCTGCCCCTAGAGATCTTTAAGATACACAGTCATCTATTTTATCTACTTTGGATGGCCTAGATTTGTCTGATGACAAAGGCCTAGATTACACAATCTCTCATGGCCTCCTTCAGCCTAAATATTCTACACAGACTTGAGTCTGTTCAATTCAGTGACGCAAATACATAGTTATTGCCTATCTACTCACTGTAAACCATTCTACTCTGAATAACCATAGAATAAGACATACGAGACTTCAAGTTCACAGTCTAATAGTGAACCAAGATCAACCAACCACATTCAAGCTAGACCATGAGAAGAATCATAAAAGATGGATAAGTAATATATTTATTAAAACCCATTAAATATATAAAAATAAATGCATCTTTATTGATCATAAAACAAACGGTATCATTGGTCAACATGGAGATTAGCAGGACACCAACATATTGCAACAAGAATTTATCCTGCCTTTCCTAAAACACTTTGTAAGAAAAGTAAAGTAAATGAGGGAAAAGTCTTAATTGTAGAATTTCAGTTTAAAAATGCAGAAAAATAATAGAATTATTATAGATTCTATCTAGAATATGTCTAAAATGTAAAATTGCCATTTTACAACCCCAGCATAAAATAATGAATCTAGGCAATGATCACCAATAGATGCTAAATCATTAAGTGAAAATTTGATTGTGAATTTTATAATTTAGAGATCAGCGTGAGACCACCTAAACACACCAAACAGTTTTAACATCACTAAGTACAATACCAATCATCACGTATCTCTTTTGTGAGGTGTTAGAAAATATACAGCACCACTTATAAAGTATTACTTTCCCTCAAAAGCTGAATCCAAACCTAATATGTCCTCCAAACCTAACTATCTTTTCACAGGAAATACAGGGATAGAGGAGCTGGTTGAAAAATACAGAATGGAAGCAACCAATTAAATACAGAATATAGACCAGGATATATAACCCAATTTCTCCACACATCATTGACATTTAAAATGGGAAGAGAAAGAGGATTATTATAGAATAAAAGAGATTTAAGAAACATAACAGCCAAGTTTAACATGTAGACCTTGTTTGGATCCTGA
The DNA here is from genome assembly GCF_004115265.2 of Rhinolophus ferrumequinum. Lineage (NCBI taxonomy): Eukaryota > Metazoa > Chordata > Mammalia > Chiroptera > Rhinolophidae > Rhinolophus > Rhinolophus ferrumequinum. The sequence continues at coordinate 30,056,664 of NC_046285.1, forward strand.
CTCAAAAAAGAAACAACTCTAAGAAGGCATTTTAAAATCACCAGAGAAATTTAAATATGGGCTAGGTATAAAATAGTATTATAGAAATATTGCTATAATGTGATAAAGACATGGCATTATTAAAAATATTTATCTGTTAGAGATGCATACTGAAATGTTCACAGATTTAAAAATATGATATCCAATTATGCTTTAAGATACTCAAGTAAAAAAGTTGTGAAGAATATATGGAACAAGATTAGCAAAACAGTGATATGTATTCAAGTTGCATGATGAGAAATGAGAATCATTATAATCTTCTCTCTCCTTATGTGTTTGGACTTTTCCATAATAAAAATTTTTAAAGAATGAAAACAATAATAAATAAATAAAAGGATACCTAATTCATTTGATTATCCCTTATCATTGAAGTAGTGAATGGTTGGTATATTTGTGCTAGAAATTTTCTTTAGCTTTCTGCACATATTTCTCATTAGCAATCTGATTTCTATAATTTTAAGATTGAATGCCTTTGACCTCACATGGAAAGGAAGTTTACAATTGACCAAATTCTCAATTACATAACCAAGGAGAAAAATTATCACAGAGAGGAAAAGGTCCAAGATAGCCGATTAAGTAAATGCTACGTCTACTGCCTCCCAGGACCACACCAAAATTACAAATAAATTATAGAACAATCAACTTCAAGAATCATCTGAAGACTAGTTAAACAGAACCCTTATAACTAAGGACATAAAGAAGAGGCCACATCGAGACTGGTAGGAGGGGTGGGGACATGAAACAGGCTGACCCCAAACCCACAGATAAAGGTTGAACACCAGGAAGGAGACCTCAGTGGTGGAGGTACCCCTGGAAGAGGGAAGGGCCCAAACCTCACACTGGGCACCCCAGCCCAGGTGTCCTGTTCCAGGAAGAGGAGTTCCCACAACATCTGGCAGTGAAAATCAGCGAGGACTCTATATGACCTGATGAGACAGAAGGCAGTTAGAAAGCCAGATGCCATTTTAAAGGAACCACACACAGACTCACTCACTTGCAAACATTCACCTGGTTTCCAGTGGAGGGGCAGCATCTCAAGAGGCGCCAGAGACATATCAGGAAAGACTGAGTTGTGTGGCTTTGAAGCGAGAGCTGGAGGGACAGGAGCCACTGTCCCTATGTGGAGCCTGCCTCACATGTAACCTACAAGAGGGCACCATCTTTTCTATGTTGAACCCTCTCCCAAAGGGCCAAATCTGAGACTGCATGGGTCTAGTAAAATCCGTGTATTCATATCACCTTGGTGACACCCTGGGTCGCTGCCCAGCTAGTACTACATTGCCAGGGGCACTCTCAGCTATTGAGCACCGGCCCTACCCCACAAACTGTGGAAGCCTTTTATAGCAGTGGAATGCCCATTGCAGTCTGTAGAATTTTGGGGGGTGGGCAGTGAGCCGCAAGCTATACCACAGCCACTCTTAGGCAGCTCTTGGGGACCTGTGGGTCTGAGGTGAGTGGTGACGGGCCACAGTGTCCTCACAGCAGTTTTGCAAAGTGGTCACAGGCCCAGCACCAGTGCAAGACCTGAACTGGTATTAACTTTGTAAAAACCACCAACCACACCCTATAAGTCCCAGGAACCCCACCCTGCCCACCTAGTGCAGCAACGCTGATGGCAATCTCAGCTCCTGGGTAGCCGGCTCCTTCCAAACAAGCTACAGAAGACTTTTACAGCAATGGGTGGCCCACAGCTGCCCAGAGACTTTTGGTGGTGGGCAGTGAACCACAACTTGAGCCGCAGCCTCTCTTGGGTGGCTGTTGGGTGTGAGGCGATCGGTGTTCTCAGGGTATATTGCAAAGTGGTTACAGGCCAGGCCCTGGAGCAAGAACTGAATCTTCATTAACTCTGTAAAAACCACAAACCACGACTCATGACTTCCTGGGATGCCGCCCCACCCAGCTAGTGCTGCATCACTAAGGGCACTATCAACACTGGCTCAACCAAACCAGCCCATGTACCTAAGGAGGCTCTTTCAACAGCTGAGACTTATGGGCTGCAAGCAGGTAGAAACAGGCCTAAGGAGCTGTGGGACTTTTGATAAGCTGTCACAGGTCCAATACTGGTAGTAGCTGGCCTCAGTTCACAGCAAGGCTATCCCCACCTGCCTCCAGGTCCAACACAGGCAGCAACTAACCACATGTAGCTTTGTAGCTCCTACCAGGTTGCCCCAGGCCAGTCACAGGTAAGACTGAGATTGGCCTGCATATGATCCCCTCCCAAGAGACACCAGAAACAACACACCCAGAGGCTGGCCTCAGACCACATTAAAGCACTACATGGCTAGCCCTACAAGAGGCACACCCAAAGCGTGGTCTAACAACAACAAAAACCTGCTGGGGTCAATCTCCCTCTGAGGGGTCATCCCACGCACAGCAGCTCATACATTGTGGGTATAGCCAACCTTTAGTCAGTAAACCTGTCACACCTACTGATGTGCCTGAAGCAATCGAGGCTCAAGAACAACAGGAGAATTCACACAACACAGACAAGGGACATTCCTGGAACACATGCACAGGTCGTCAGGGAGACTGCAGGGGGATAACACAGGACACTTACTACATAAGGACACCCAGCAAAGATTAAGAGACATAGGAAATCTACCTAATACATAGAAGCAAACACAGAGAGGCAGCCAGAATGAGGAAACAAAGAAACATGTCTCAAATAAAAGAACAGGAGAAACTTGTAGAAATAGAAATAAATGAAATAGAGGTAACCAACCTACCAGAGACAGAGTTTAAAACACTGATTACAAGAATGCTTAAGGAACTTAGTCAGAATTTCAACAAAGAGATAGCAAGCATAAAGAAGGGCAAAGAAACCATAAAATAGAACCAGTCAGAAATAAAGAATACAATAACGGAAATGAAGAGTACACTAGACAGAATAAACAGCAGATTATCTGAAGTAGAGGACTGAATCAATGACTTGGAAGACAAGGTAGCAGAAAATACCCAATGGCAACAACAAAAAGAAAAAAAAATAGTGAAAAAACTAAGATAGTTTAAGGGACCTTTGGGACAACATCAAGTATAGCAACATTCACATCATCAAAATATCAGAAGAGGAAGTGAGGGAGCAAGAGATTAAGAACGTATTTGAAGAAATAATGACTGAAAACTTTCCTAACCTGGTGAAGGAAACAGACATACAAACCCAGGAAGTACAGAGAGTTCCAAATAAGATGAATCCAAACAGGCCCACACCAAGACACATTATAATTACAATGGGAACAGTTAAACACAAAGAAAATCCTAAAAGCAACAAGAGAAAGACAACTAGCTACTTACAAGGTAGCTCCCATAAGATTGTCAGCTGATTTCTCAACAGAAACTTTGCCGGCCATGAGAGAGTGGCAGGAAATATTCAAACTAATGAGAAACAAGGCATTACAACTAAGACTACTCTACCCATCAAGGCTTTTATTTAAAGTTGAAGGAGAGATAAAGAGGTTCCTAGAAAAACAAAAAGCTAAAGGAATTCATTACCACCAAGCCAGTATTACAAGAAATGTTGAAAGGACTTCTTTAAGTAGAGGAAAACAAACAAACAAATGAAAATAAAACATATGAATAATAAAATGGCAATAACTATGTACCTATCAATAATCACTTTAAATATAAATGGATTAAATGCTCCAATCAAAAGACATAGGATAGCTGAATGGATAAGAAAACAAGACCCATGCATATGCTGTCTACAAGAGACCCTGTTCAGATCAAGAGACACACATAGATTGAAAGTAAAGGGATGGAAAAAGATATTTCATGCAATTGGAAACAAGAAAAAAACTGGGGTAACAATACTTATATCAGATAAATAGACTTTAAACAAAGACTATAATAAGAGACAAAAAAAGGACATTACATAATAATAAAGGGATGAATCCAACAAGAGTACATAATCCTAGTAAACATTTATGCACCCAATATAGGAGCACCTAAATATATAAAACAAATATTGCTTGACATAAAGGCAAAGGTCAACAGTAATACAAACATAGTGGGGAACTTCAACACTCCACTGACACGAGAGATCTTCCAGACAGAAAATCAACACGAAATTATCAGCCTTAAATGACACATTAGATCAGAGGGATTAAATTGATATTTTTAGAGATTTCACTTCAAAGCAGTAGAATATGCATTCTTTTCAAGTACACACGGAACATTTTCCAAGATAGACTACATGTCAGGCCACAAAACAGATTTCAATAAATTTAAGAAGACAAAATCACGTCAAGCATCTTCTCTGACTACAATGGTATGAAACTAGAAATCCATCACAAGAACAAAACTGAAAAACACACAAACACGTGGAGGCTGAATAACATGCTACTAAATAATGAATGCATCAACAATGAGATCTAGGAAAAAATCAAAAGATAACTTGAGACAAACAAAAATGAAAACACAACGACCCCAAATCTATGGAACACAGCAAGCAAAGTCTTAAGAGGGAAATTCACTGCAATACAGGCCTACTTAAAGAAATAAGAAAATTCTCAAATAAACAGTCTAGCATTACACCTAAGGGAACTGGAAAAACAATAGCAAACAAAGCCCAAAGTGAATAAAAGGCAGGAAGTAATAAAGATGAGAGCAAAAATAAATGAAATAGAGACTAAAGAAGCAATACAAAAGATTAATGAAATCAAGAGCTGGTTCATTGTAAAGACACACAAAATTGACAAACCTTTAACCAGAGTCATTAAGAAAAAAAGAGAGAAAATCCAAATAAATAAAATCAGAAATTAAAGTGGAGAAGTGACAACAGACACCACAGAAATACAAAAAAAAAAAAAAAAAAAAAAAAAAATTAAGAAAATACTACAAGCAACTGTATGACAATAAATTGGACAATGGAAGAATGGAAGAACTGGATAAATTACTAGAAGCGTACAATATACCAAGGCTGAATCAAGAAAAAACAGAAAATCTGAACAGACTGATTACTACTAATGAAATCCAATTAATAAATAAACAAGCTTCCAACAAACAAAAGTCCTGGGCCAGATGGCTTCACAGGTGAATTTTACCATACACTCCAAAAAAAAAATTAACACCTATTCTTCTCAAATTCCCAAAAATTCAAGAGGAGGGAAGGCTCCCAACCTCATTCTACAAGACCACGTTACCCTGATTCAAAAACCATACAGACATTACAAAAAAAGAAAACTATACACAGATATCCCTAATGAACAGATGCAAAACTCCTTAACAAAATAATAGCAAATGCTACTCAGCAATACATTAAAAAGATCATACAGCACAACTGATATGCAACTATCATTCCTGGTATGCAAGGTTGGTTCATCACATCAACCTATACATCTCATAAACACAATGAAAAATAAAAATTATATGGTTATATCAGATGATATAACCAGAAAAAGCATTTGGCAAAATCCAGCATCCATTTATGACAAAAACTCTCAGCAAAATAGGAATAGAGGAAATATATCTCGACATAATAAAGGCCATATATGACAAACCCACAGGTAAGGTACTCAATGGGGAAAAACTAAAAGCATTCTTCTTAAGATCAGGAACAACACAAGGACTTTCACACTTTTATTCAACATAGTACTGGAAGTCCTAGCCACAGCAATCAGCCAAGAAAACAACAACAATAATAATAAAAGGCATCCAAATGGGAAAGGAAGAAGTAAAACTGTCATTATTTGTAATTGACATGATTCTATACAGAGAGAACCTCAAAGACTCCACCAAAAAAAACAAACTATTAGAACTGATAAATGAATTTAGTAAAGTAACAAGACACAAAATTAATATTTAGAAATTGGTTGCATTTTGATACATCTATAATGAACTATCAGAAGAAAAATTAAGAAAACAACCCCATTCACAAAAAGCATCAAAAAACTACATAAAAAATAAACTTAACCAAGGAAATTTTAAAGACCTGTACTCAGAAAATTATGTCATCGAAGAGAGAAATGAAAGCAGATACAAATAAATGGAAACATATACTGTGCTCATGGATAGAAAGAATTAATACACTTAAAATGTCCATACTACCTAAAGCAATCTATAGATTCAATGCAATCCCTACTAACATACTAATGGCAATTTTTTTACAGAACTAGAACAAATAATCCTAAAATTTATATGGAACCATAAAAAACCCCGAATAGCCATGACAATCCCGAGGAGTAAGAATAAAGCTGGAGGTATCATGATACCTGATAGCAAATTATACTGCAGGGCCATAGTAATTAAAACAACATGGTATTGGCATAAAAACAGACACACAGATCAATGGAACAGAATAGAGAGCCCGCAAATAAATCTATGCCTAAATGGTGAGTTAATCTTTGACAAAGGAAGCAAGAGTTTGCATTGGAGTAAAGACAGTCCATTTAATAAATGGTGCTGAGAAAATTGGACACAATGCAAAGAAATGAAACTGGACCAACTTCCTAGGGCATATAACAGAATAAACTCTAAATGGATTAAAGATTTCAATGTAACACCTGAAACCATAAACTCCTAGAAGAAAATAGAGGAAGTAAACTTTCAGACATTTCCCAAAAAAATAAACAAATGAGAGTACATCAAACTAAAAAGGTTTTGGAGAGCAAAGGAAACCATCAAAAAACAAAAAGATATCCTACTGAATAGGAGAAGATTTTTGCCAATGATACATCTGATAAGGAGTCAATATCCAAAATTTATAATAATGATAACAAAAAAAAACCTCATAGAACTAAACACCAAAAGAACATTAAAAAATAGGCAGAGGACCTGAATAGACATTTCTCCAAAGAGGATATACAGACATATGAAAAGATGCTCAACATCACTAATCATCAGAAAAATGCAAATAAAAACCACAATGAGATACCACCTCACAACTGTCAGAATAGCCATTGTCAATAAATCAACAAACGTGTTGGAGAGGATGTGCAATATTGGTGGGATTGCAAATCGCTGCAGCTACTATGGAAAACAGTATGGAGGTTCCTCAAGAAATTAAAAATAGAATTACCTCATGACCTAGCAATTCCAATCCTAGGTATTCCAAAGAAATCCAAAACACTAATTCTAAAAAATGCAGAAGGTGCAAAAATAATGTATACGCATTTTAAGAAAGGAAAAAACTGTATTAAAATTGTAATACCCAATAGACACTGACAACAAAAGATGAACACAAGTCATGTGCATACATTTTTTGGCACCCCAGGTATATGCACCCCTATGTTTACTGCTGTGCTATTCACAATAGCCAAGATATGCAAACAACTGAAATGCCCATCAATAGACAATTGGATAACAAAATTTTAGTACCTTTATACAATGGAGTGTTACGCTGCCATAAAAAATGAAATCTTACTATTTGCAACAACATGAATGGACGTAGAGGATATCATGCTAAGTGAGATAAGTCAGACTGAAAAAGACAAATACCATATGATTTCAATTATATATGGAATCTAAAAATCAGAATAAATGAACAAACAAAACAGAAATAAACTCATAGATTCAGAGAACAAACTGATGGTTATTAGATGGGAGGGTGATTGGGGGATGAGTAAGGTGAAGGGATTAGGAAGCACAAATTAATAATCACAAAATAGTTACGTGGATGTGAAATACAGAATTGTGAATATAGTCAATGTTGTAAAAATTATGTATGGTGTCAGATAGGTACTTGACTTATCAGGGGAATCACTTCTTAAATTATATAAATGCCTAACCATTGCACTATACACCTGAAACTAATATAAAATAATATTGAATTCAACTATAATTAAATATGTGTGTATATATATATACATATTATATACAGGATGTAAAGTATAGCATAGGGAATATAGTCAATGGTATTGTAATAACTATGTACAGTGTCAGATGGGTAGTATTCTTATTGGGGTTATCATTTTGTGAGGTGTGTAAATGTCTAATGTTGTTTTTTAAACCTGTAACTAATAATAAAAAAACTATCACAAATAAACCATTACTTGTAATGATCAATAAATAAAGGAGCAGTAGATCTAGATCTATTTCTATTTGTGTGGAGTTAAGTATATAGCTTCCAGTCACTTTTTATAGTAAAGAGTGAATGTCATGGCAGAATATTTGCCAGATTTCAAATTCCTTATATTTTATATGGTCAAAGTTAGTGGTATTATATTTGTCAAAAGTGCCTGATTACCCCAAATTTTTGGTAACTATAATTTGTTTGCTTTAAAGTAATTAAGGGGCCGGCCCGGTGGCTCAGGCGGTTGTAGCTCGTGCTCCTAACTCCGAAGGTTGCTGGTTCGATTCCCACATGGGTCAGTGGGCTCTCAACCACAAGGTTACGGGTTTGATTCCTCAACTCCTGCAAGTGATGGTGGGCTGCAACCCCTGCAACTAACAACGGCAACTGGACCTGGAGCTGAGCTGCGCCCTTCCACGACTAAGGTTGAAAGAACAACAACTTGGAAAAAGCCCTGGAAGTACGCACTGTTCCCCTTTCCCAATAAAATCTTTAAAAAAATAAATAAATAAAAATAAAGTAATTAACAATGTTACTGTGTAGCTTGGTTTTAAAGTACAACAGAGACTTCTCTATAAGAAACAAGGGGCTTCAGTGAAACAAGGGGCTTCAGTACAAAACAGATTCATCTTCAACATTCCCTGCATGTATGCATAACTGCCAGACCTGATCTACAATAGTTTAAGTTACAGGGTTAAATATCAGAAGTTCATAGAAAGGCTCTTTAGCAATAATCCTATCAGTGGGGCAAATATAAATTTCAGGCCATTCAGAAAGCCTTTGAAAACGTTCATAATAGATTATCTCTTTTTCGAAAATGTTATTCTTAGAAAGGTCTTATTCACAAAATTTTTTCTGAACGTAAAGTTGCCCACATCCTCCAATTACATTTTAATGTGATTGAAACATTTTAAATAAAATGTAAAACTTTATAATACATATAAAATTTTTAATCTTTTTGTCTAAAATACTCTGCATTTTAAACACAGTAATCTATTTTCTTTTTAAAGGTAGATTCTCATGAAGAGACACCCAAAAAGCCATAGTTGTTATTTTTCACCAGAAGACAATAAAGACACCAAAAAAAAAAAAAATTTATCCATATAAACAAGCTATATTACAGAAATTTAAACCAGACATTTTAGCTTATTTTTTTCCCTGTGCAATTTAAGTTATGAGGCCAGGAATTATAGGTATAATTGCAATGAATTTATTATTTCTGTAGTACATGCAGAATATGTATTACGTATTTTTTGATGTGAGGTATTGTGCTATGTGTAATGACTATTATGAAGATGATTTGTAATTCTGGCATTCGATTTGGCTGAGGATGTAGAAGAAAGGGTGCTTGCCTTCAACATTTATGTATTATTCAATACCCATTACCTTTTACCTCTCTTCTTCCCATGCCTGAAAGACAAACATCTTACCGACTACAGCCTCGGTGTATTTCCCTTCTGCCGGAAGAGGGAAGTACTGGTTTGGTGATAAGTTGCTGCCATATCCCAGGAGAAAACCTTCCAGTTTTACGTTCGGACTTGGACGCAGAAACTTCAAGAGAATGGAATCACTTGTGGTATTGATGTGGACTTTCAGGCTTGGCTTTTTACCTAAATATGGAAAAGAAAAAAATAGGTAGTTGTTACTTTACCTCATTAGTATCCCAGGACGATTAAGGGGTGAAGGTTAGTTGTATTGGAAAACAAGTTATCTGCTCAGTTACTCAATATCACAACACACCCACCCAAATTGCTAAAATACAGGTAACTTTGAGGTCACAGAAAGCAGACTGCATTAATAACATATAATGCAGTCTAGAATACAATGTAAAATCATAGGATTTAGTATTTGATAATTTGTCATTTAAAGGTAGATGGGACTTAAGGCTATTTCTCCATGATTGGTCAGGATCTTCATTTTATACGTATTGTCTGGGAATGGCAAAAACATATGTAATTGGTAAACTGAATTACAGCACTTTGAAAACCCTCAGCCTCCTCTGTTGTGCTTTTTGGCGGTACAGAACTTAGTCGTTAATAGAGCTGGAAAAGGATGGAAGTGGGAGGGTTTCAGCTTAGGGATAACTGAGATGGTAGAATAGGGAATTTTGAAGGAGGAGAAGGGTTGAAAGGAAAGATGTTTAGTTCTATTAGGAGCTCACAGGTCAGTGAAACAATGACACGGAGATACCCAACAGTAAATTGAATATCTAAGTGTGAAGCTCAGGAGTGGGCTACAGACCCATCCTGATGTCTTTAATTTCTAAATGATAATTGGATGAATTTTCTCAGAGAGACTGTACAGGGTGAGGAGACAAACAATTAAATTTTTAAGGCTTAAGAAAAAAAATCTATGCAGGCAACAGGGACAGATAATCACAATAACCAGAGGTCTTGACTAATAACCAGTGAGGCAGTAACATTGACCTTTGTCTTTGGGGCCAGAAGGAGTGAAGTTCAAACTCCAGCTCTGCCACATGCTTAGGAGTGTAGCCTCTGGCTACTCACTGAACAGGCTTGAGACTTCTTTTCCTGACTTATAAATTATGGATAATGGAAAACAATTATCTTTGTTTACTTTGACAGGATGTTTATAAAGATTAGTGCAAATAGCATTATCTCAAAACTGGCACATAGTAATTACTCAACTGGTTACTTAATCAGGTCCATTCATAATGCTTTAGCCACAATTCAGAAATCCAGAATGGTTTGTAAGGTTTTTTAAGTTGATGTCAGACTAATTTGGTAACAAAACCGGATCTGGACCATCACGAGGCCACTTAGTCTTTCATAATCTTACTGAATAGTCAGTGTGACTATTCACATGTTTAATTATAGACATATTAATATATTTAATTAAGGGGTCCTGGTCAAGACCCCACTGAAGAGGTTACTTACTATATGATCTAGGCATACTAGTACATTTCTAAAAATCCAAAGATTTTCTGATTTCTGAAACATGTCCCACTAAGAGTGTTAGATAAGAGACTGTGAACTTTAATTGCTTTTTTTCTTTATTCCACAGGGATTTCACAGTTTTAAAACATGTTACCTACTGGGAAGTTTGCATTTACTAACTTAATAATTCACATTCTATTTCTTATTCATCAGACTTATCTTGTGTATGTACCAGTTAGCACCTCTGAACAACATGGGCTTTGCAAAGTTGTCATATTAAATTAATACTGTTCCAGGCAAAATCAGCCTGGATCACCTCAGTATAACTACATAAAAGATTTTCATTAGGCCTTTGAAAAAACAAAAACAGCCCCTCCCTTGATACCAGGTTGTAGGAACCACTCTTTTACCTTAGCAGCCAGTGCTACTATTTCTAGACATGTGCATATTTGTATTTCGCAAGAATTTCATGTAATTTCTATGAACTTTTTTTATTATTAGTTTCAGGTGTACAAAACAATGTAATAGACATTTATACTCTTCACAAAGTGATAACTCCCCTCCCCCAATCTACTACCCCTTTGACATCATACATAGCTGTTCCAATTCTATTGACTCTATTCCTTATGCTGTACTCCATATCCCATGACTGTACATATGTTAAATGATAGTTGACATTCATTATTATTCAGCTTCAGCTTCAGGTGTACAGTGCAGTGGTCAGGCATCCACACCGTCCATGAAGTCGTCTCCCTAATGAGACAAGCGCCCATCTGACACCCGACACAATCTTTACAACATTATTAATTATATTCCCCAAACTGCCTTTCATATCCCCATGGAAATTCTGTGAACTTCTTGATTCTGATTGCTATGCCTATTCTTGTGGCAAAATTGAAACTCAGATATATTGGGGTGGCTTATCCAAAGTCTGAGGAAGACTGATCTAGTCCAGTTCATCTAGTCCAATTTTCTCACAGCACAAACAGCTAAAGTGAGGGCATCCACATCCCCATCACTCTGCAAATTAAGTGCAGGGTCAAAGCTGGATCTTGGGTTCTCACTAGGCTGGACTTCTACGGTTTTGATTGAGGACTTTGTCAATACCTACCCAATAGAGTAAGACCATAACAACCCCCAGAGCATAACATTCAAGTTGATGCTAACTGCTGATGTTTTGTCCTAATTTTGTTAGATTTTGATGACGTGATTTATACTTCAGATTATAACAGATTTTTTCCAAGCCAATTATTTCCCTTCTAAGTTATGTTAACCCTAGAGTTACTCCATCCTGCTCAATAGAACAAAACAAATCAAGAACAATAGAACTACAAATCAAGTACTTATTCTGCTACCTTAGTAGGCTGTCAGATCTTACGATAAGTCAAAACACAGCTGGCCTGTTTCCAATACCTTGTTGGGAAGAAGAAATTAAGGGATCTTAATACTTAGGCTGCATGCATGTTTGAATAAGAGCCAAGTCACAGCATCAGCACACTAGACCTTTGCTCACATGTTTTGCCCTGATGTAACATATTACCCTCCCTTTGGAAAGCAGAAAGGATGGTGACACCAATTGAGAAGAAGGCAGTTTGTAAACAGAATCACTAACCAACAGAAGTAGAACTTCTCTGCAGAGGAATTTTCTGACCCCATCCTTCTCCCTTTTGCTAATAATCTATGTCAACAAATACATCAACATCATGTGACTTTTCAAATGAATTGGCAGTTAGCTTCCCTATTTTATTCAAAATTCCAACTCATGCTATTTTCTAGAGCTAAACTTTAAAAAAGTCCCGAAAAAGAGAAACACACAGATAAATCTTACCTCAAAAGAGCCCCGTAAACTTAATACTGAGATTATCATCCCAGCCCCTTATTTGGAACGAGGCACTCAAATTCCTTCATTATCTTGCCACACATTACATTTTCTCTTTTGCTTCTCAACATATCCTATTTGTTTTTGATCAGTATAATCTCATGTTCTGCAGTGCATACTAGACCATGGCCTTACACCTATGCTCTCTTGTCACCCAGTATGGTTCCCTCTATCTTTTGGTTTGCTTCTCTCCACCCCTTTGTTTATCCAGTTATTACCCTATTCAAAAAGCTGAAGCAATTTTGTTCTTTCAGTCTGAATAAGTTTGTAAACTTGTCCTTCAAATGAGTATTTAGAGTAGCATTAAATGTTACACTCTTGGACAATTTCCCCAATATTTTAAGAGTATATCTGTGCATCCTATAATAAGTTTAATGTTTGATAAATTTATCTTCACTCTGAGTAATTCTGGTTTAATGGTTTGGAACACTAATCATGTAATGACAGTTATCTTTCAACAGTTAGTATGAAGGCCTCAGGTGAATAACTTAGAAATTATAGGAAAATAATACAATAAGATACAAGCTTAACTAGGAAAACATTTGTAAGTAAAATGGCATATATGTCACCCAGAAAACCCCAGGAGTACAGAGAAACATGAGTACTGGAACAACATTTATTGTATCCTTTATGAGAAACAAAGTTTATGCCAATCAAGAGTGAGAGAATAAAGAATGTTAACATTTCAGGGAAGCAACACTAGGGTGGCTGAAAAAAAAGGTTGCATTTTGGCAAAGTAGAATCTTGGATCTATGACAATTGTCTCTAATCCTCTGTTTGCAACACCCTAGGGTATCTCTAAATATCTCAAAGGGTGTTGTGAAATTCTATAAGAAAAACAATGTCTTTCAAAACAAATTTAGAATTAATCCCCTTTTTAATTTTCAAAAGTAAATATATGCCCTGTGGTATTAAAAACAGTAAGGAATGTAGTGAAGCTTGAAACCAGACAAAAGGTAGACACTATAAGTTCATAGACTTCTCCAGATCAACCCGAGGAGGCTGGTTGCTGTTGCTATAGGCATAACTTCTGAGCAGACATTTCATGTTGACCCCAGAATTCTGAGTTGCTGTGGTCAGTTTCAATAAGCTCTGCAGACATAGAGCACAAACATATGACAGTTAAACCAGCTAAACTACCACGAACATCCAGTCTTGGATCTGTGAGAAAGGAGTTACCATTATAACCCCTTCAGTAGGAGGAATTCTTTCATGTCTAATCTCTCTGAAAGTTATGTTATACTTTCCAAAATATTTCAGAATGTGGTCTATACTGTTGATAGGAAGTTGGTCAAATTGATAAAATCACTTCAAGAGAAAAACTACAAAACACTAAAGCTCTCTTCTAAAAGTAAAAAATATCAATAATTAGCTTATATGCTCTCAATTTTGTGAACCATTAATGAAGAAATTAAAACTATTCTAAATAGCAAGTTTGGGAATAAACCAGATTAGCATTAAGTTCCATAAGAAATTAAGTAAAAGAATTTCCAATAATACTGATGTCAATAAAAAATAATAACAACTCAATTGTTTCAGGATTAAAAGAATAAACTGGATTCTTATTCATAGTATGTTTCTCCTTTTTTTGCACACATTTCATTTAGACTGATGACCTCCATACTTGCTCGGTCACTTATTAGGTTATACAAAATCAAATTTTCTAAGATATCAAAATAATTTAATCAATTCCCCTCAGTTCAGATATTACTTATGAAGCACAGATTTTAAAAACTGATAATTGAATTGATCAAATTTAAAAATTTGAACTTTAAAAATAACTAAGGAAAACAAAAGCCAATCTATAGGTTGGGAGAAAATATTTGTAATACATATATCAATTAAAGAACTTGTATCCACAATTGTTAAAAGAATTCTTTCTACTCAATAAGAAGACGAAACATTTAAGAAAAAAGGGCAAAGGATTCAAATAGATTCTTCACTAATAGAGATATATGATAGCCAACAAGCACATGAAGAGATGCTCAAACATCAGGGTCATCAGATGTCAAATGGTAAATATTTTAGGCTTTGTAGGCCTGATGTTCTCTACCACAACTTCTTAGCTTTGCAATTATAGCACAAAAGCAGCTATTGACATTATCTAAACAAATGAATGTGTCTGTCTTCCAATAAAACTATATTTATAAAAATAGACATCTGGATTTGGCCACCAGGTCAAAGTATACAAACTCCTGGTCAACATCATTAGTCTTCAGGGAAATGCACATTAAAACCATAATGAGGTACCACACACATAAGAATGGCTAAAATTAAGAAGATTACCAAGTGTTAGGCAGGATTTGGAACAAATGGAGTTCTCATACATTTTGAGTGTGAATGTTAAATGATAGAACCACTTAAAGTTATCAATTTCATGCCTAGGTATTTACCTAGGAGAAATAAAAACTTGTATGCAGATATTCAAAGCACCAAACTCGGAACAACACAAATGTCCATCAACAATTGAATAGACAAACAAATTATGGCTTATTCATACACTGGGATATGACTCAGCAATAAAACAGAACAAATTACTTATGTAATTCAACATTATTGAATCTCTTGTCTGGCATCCATCACGGGCAATGACCTTCCTCATCTCTGTAGCTACCTGATACACTTCTGATGGAAGGTCGGTCACTCAAGCATCTTGCCATTACAGCACTGGGGAAAGTAGTTTTAATAGTGCTTAACACTATTATTCACTGTTCAACAAATGGTACATATACAAAATCATTTAGTCCTTTTAGGCATCATTATGCTCCAAGAACCGACAACTATAAGTTTCAAATGGATTCTATGTTTTTAGACAGTGGATTTTGCAAGCAGAAAACATTCCAATGCCATTAATGGTCATTAATAAGCAGCTTATTAAGGAGCTGTCAAAACGTCACATCTCAAGTTTATGTCTTAAGTAGGACAGTTATTGTCAACCAATATATTTAAAGGTTTCCAAAAAATTATAGTTGATAACATAGGTTGTATTTAATTGAACTGTAATGACAAGTTACACAAACCATAATTTAAACATAGTACTTGACAATAATTTAACATTTGCTTTAATTCTTAGAAAATCAAAAAGGGATCAAGTAACAGGTTTAGTGCTCAAATGACTCTCCCTGTGCTGGTACCATGATCCAAGGATAGGTGTTAGAAGGAAAAAGAAAACCATATGGAATTTCAGCAGTTTTCCTGTGCCAGCCACAGAGTTAAGAGAGTTGCCAAAGGCAATTAGACAAGTTTCTTCAGTTCCTGATCCTTAAATAGAATGCTTAGTCTGTAACCTGTAGCATCACTTTTTTACACCAATAACAACTTTAAAGTCAGTGACCCAAGTGAAAGTTTTCCATTTCAGAAAAAGCATGACAGCTTCAGTTAAATATTTTAAAGAGAATGGAAATGAAATGTTGCTATTAATTAAATACATTAGGCATTATAAAAACAACTTCCACCAATGCTGTAATAGCAAGATGTTTAAATAAACCTTCCATTGCAAAAAGAGTCTGTGCAAGGTGGTTCTGGAGATGAGGACACTCATGACCTATTCTGCACTGATATGATGGCAAGCCAGAAATGGTAAGCAGAAGGAATTAAATTACTTTGGTGGTAGTGGTGGTGGTGGTGTGTATTCAGAACTGTAATTAAAAGCACTCACAGAGTAATTATTAGACGAATGCTTTTTAAATTTCAGGTTCTTATATTTCAACCACCAATCCCATATATCTCATGGCATCCTGGCTCTCTGGATCGCCAGACCGAAATTCTTCCTCAAAATTCCATAGATTCTCTGTCACTCTCTTCCCAGCTCTTTGAGAGTGGAGTTTTACCAACGCCTGATAGAGAATTTCTGAGAGCTTGCAAAGAACTAGTGTGCAGTAAACCTAGAGCAGCTTTACATGTCTTCCAGAAACAGGGATACCACTAGCAGTTGCATAGTGCAAAACTCTAAATGGCACCATTCAAATCATCTTTTGTTTATAGTTCGGTAGAGCAGCCGTGTTCAAAAGTCCAGGCAAAAATAATTGGTACTTACAAAAATGGGTGATTTGATAAGAGTAACCAACCTGAAATTCTCTAACCTTTTCCCCATAGCCTTCAAGATGTTCCTGCCCACTCTGCCTTTCTCACTCCATGACTTTGATTTCTATCTTCTCTGCCTTCTGATTCTGTTGTCACTGATAATAAGGGATATGTGTGGTGGGAGGCCTGGTATAAAGAGGATAGGAATTTGTTACAAAACTTGGACAGTGTGGTCCCTAATTTACAAATGAAGTCACTTCACCAAATATATACAACTCAGATGAGGAATCAAGGATCTAAATAAGAATAGAGGAAAAGAGATTCTAGGCATTTGGGAAATGGTGGATTAAGACCACACAGCTTTAGATACGAACAGAAGGCACCCCTACTTGTGTTTTTTAAACACACATCTGAAACATAAGAAAAAAATACTGATTAAAATAATTAGATATATGCAAAACAAGACTTTTATAAATCTAAAGAAAATGAAATTTTATTTAAAAGTACAGAAAAAAATATTGTGGTAAAAATCCATGAACCACATGAACAACTGTCAGAGCCAGGGAATAGGGACTTTTACACAAACTCAGAACGTGACTTGACATATTTGTGATCAGTGTTAGCGAGAAGCTCAAACGACAGCGTGCCATGATCTCTGTTCCAGCATAAGTAGAACAGCATGTTCCATCTCCAATGCCTGTGGGGAGTCTGCCAGCTGGAGGACATGTTCCCACATGCAACATGTGCTTCGAGTTCAGGAAATAGAGTCCAGCTCACCTGGAGAGCTATCTTCATGAAGCCACACCAGAACAATTCCCATAGAGCTATAACCCCCCAGGAGTCAAATAGTTAGCTTTTCATTAGGACATTATAGTCACCAAATACCTAGAGGATGTTTGCTATTGGATTTAGAAAGAAATGTTATTTTGCCAAAAGTCTGCAGGGGCAAATATTTTCTTCCTAATGGCACTTTATATCTGTTTGCACAACTGTTTGAATAAGTGAGCTCCATTTCAGTTAAAACAAGCACAGTATCCACCTTGGTCAGAATTCCCAGTGACCTGATTCCTCAGGTCGAGACTTTACCATCTGGTGGCTTTGGATAACTGAGTGAGACAGACTGAACCTGCCAATGTTGACATTTCAGCACCACTTGGCAGGAGCAATAACTTCATCACATACTTTGTGACCCAACTAACCGCCAAGCAGGAGAATTACTTTTCACGGACTACCTTCTATGGCAACAGCCTCTCATTCTTAAGGAGAAATAAATTCCTGAGATATACACACTTGTCACTTGCACAGAGTCCCCTGATCTAATTCTCCCAAGATTAAAGTCTGGAGCATACTGGGCTTTTTTCAAGAAAGGGAAACCCACATGCTATCAATGACCATAAGGGAAAGGGGGCATTGACGTGGTTAACTTCAAACAACAATAAACTCTATATTTGCTTTGGGTAATTTGAGGCATATGCATATGTATTTTTATTAATCTGCTTTTCATTTTATCCATTTATTCACTACTAGGTATTAGTCATTAATGATGCCAATTCAAATATGACCTGTCTGATCACCAAGATTGTGCATTCAAGTAGTAAATTAGGCAGATGAATACGTCAACTATTTTAGTGCAGCAAGATTAGTGCAATTAGTACAATGTGGCCACAGTAGAGGGGCTCTAAATCTGATGGAAGGGGTAGAAAGAAAGGATGCACAAAGAAAGTTTCCCTTTAATTTGCTAAGCTAGTCACAAAAATAATTTTTATTCCATAAGGTTATGTGAAATGCAGGTAGGGAAGTAGCACTTAAAGTCTATTTTGTAATACTCTTTGTATACTGTGTTAGACAACTGGTATATTCTTAGTAATTAGTATTATTTTTTTGAATAGATGTAAAAGAAAAAGAAGAACTTGTACAGACTAAGGGATTTAACAAAACTCATTTTCCTTCTTTCTCTGCTTGATTTTCACAAAAATCCTGGAGTTGATTTGCTTACATTCTCTTGCTATTGAAATTAAGGTGTGATGGCAATAGGTGCTCCTAGTGGAAGGTGGCATGGGCTCCATGCTAGAGTTCTTAAAGAGTGGTTCCGTGTTTAGGGCATCCGCATCACCTGGAAACTTGTACGTACATATTCTTAGGCCCCACTCAAGACCTCTTGAATCAGAAAGTCTAGGCAGAGGCAGCAACCTGTATTTTAACAAGCTGTTTGGGGAATTCTGATACATATTCAAGTTTGAGAACCATTACTCTGTGCAATTCAGTGAATCAAAAATAAAATTAATGGATCCACTGTTTTTTGAAAAAATTTACAGATATTCAACACAATATGGAAGGGAAAAAATCCACACCTACAATCCTGTTAGATTTCCTATCATGAAAATTTTATATATAATTTGGTTGTGAACAAACTCTGTGAATTAGGGTTTTCTAGAATTATAGAGACACATAAGGCAAAATGTTTTAAACTGTTTGGAAACTTTCTCTGACTTTTAGCACCAGTTATGTGTCTTTAAATCTAACCAATCTTTTTAGAGACTTAGAAGTAAGATGAGCTTACTTCAAACATACAGAAGAGTTGAAAGAATTGTGCCATGCACATCTTTAGAACCACCACCAAGAGCCAATGATTGACATCCTACTATACTTGTTCTATTACATATTTATCCATCTCTATCTCTCTATCCATCCATTAACCCATTCTATTTTTTGATAATAATAAATTTCAAAATAAGTTGCATTTCAGTATTCTTCACTCCTAAACACTTCAGCATGCATATCATTAACTTGAGTTAAATATTTATATTTTTCTTTTGAGATAAAATTTACATATAATGAAATTTATAACTCTTAACTATACACTGTTGATTTTTTTCCAAATGCTATATATCTATGTAACCCAATCCTATATCAAGATTTGGAAAATTACCATCAACCTAGAAAGTTTCCTCATGCCCCTTCTCAGTCCATTCCTATCCAGCCTCCCAGTAACAACTACTGTTCTGATTTTTACTTCCATAGATTAGTTTTGCCTGTTGTAGACTGCAGTTAAATAGAAGAATACAATATGTACTCTTTTATGTAAGTCTTCTTGCACTCAACATAAAGTTTTGGAGATTTATATATATTTTTTGTATGAATTAGTAGTTTTTTGCTCTTATTTTCACTAAGTTGTATTCAGATAATTATTAAAACCAACATTTTTATATCTCCTAATGTCTTCACAAAGTATGGATCTCTCTTGATTTGCCAATTTTTAAAAAATACTGATTATATTGCAATAAAATTTTCTCTGAGAACAAGGGAGAATTATACATAATTATATTTATATATATTATTATATATAATATAAATAAATTATATAATATATATAGAGAATTATATATATATATTTCCAGATATTTATTTACATTATGTTATTTACCAGGCAAACAAAACTATAAACTTTCCTATTTACAATAGATCATTATGAAATTTAAATAACTGTTTAATAGTAAATGCAGACAAAACTATGTAATGGTTTCCTCTTCACTGGAAGGCTCAGTACTGGTCACTGATATTCAAGGTCTCTGATACCTTTCCTTCTCACTCCCAGCTAATGGAATACCAGGCACATGTGAGCCTCTTTTGACAGCAAAGTGTGATATTGACTTTCTTATCTATGAGTGATTTTTCACGAAGAAGAAAGTAGGTAAGTTTAAACATGTGTCATAAGAAAAATAACTGCTTATCCTAACAGTCTCAAAATGATAAGGTTATCAAAAAAACCCAGAAAAGCTGTCATTCTGATTAATGTCACTCTATTTGGTCAATTTTCCAAAAGGACCTATAGTCCTTTTTTTTTCTTCTCTCAATAACTTCAATTTGGATGCACAATAAATTCCATTGATCAAATAAAAGTTTAATTTAATCAATCGACCTGAGGAGTCGACAAATCTTAAGGATGGGTAGGAACTAGTCAGCCCGTGTCAGTGTGCATATGGGGTGAGGACAGAGGGCAGGAACATTACTGTCAGGCAGCTGGAATAGCATCAGCACAGGCACTGAAGGAATAAGTAATTGGTGCACTTAGAGACCCTAAGGAAGGTCAGTGTCGCTGGGATATAGTGGGGCGAGGGGTGTGCAACGAAGCTTCAGAAGACAGAAGGGGCCCAGTAGCCCACTGTAAAAGATCTATCACTGTGTTAAAAGCAAACCTAAATTATTTCCCCCGCTAAGCTATACACACACACACACACACACACACACACACACACACATTTCTGAGAAATGAATATAAAATTTAAATCTTATACAGTTATAAAATATATCCACATGGTAGAAACCTTGCCTCACTTGCCCTCACTAACAAGCAACTCAAGTAAAATGCTCAGAGCAAGATTTGATTTGTATGAAAAAAATATGCTGTTTGTAATAAACAAACACCAAATATATTTTACAAGTAGATTACAGTTTAAATGGAATTTAATCAGTACCGGTCCCTCTTGCAAACATCGTGTGCTATTAAAATCAATTGTTATTGTAACCAACTCAAGCCAGCTTTATTTGTGAAACAAGGAAATAAAGGCTTACTTCTCTTTTAAAAAAAAATCAATTGTTATTAATTTCACTCTTCAGCCAAAAGTTAAATGAAAATAAAGCAATTGGCTCTAATGGACTCTATTGGCAAGGATAGCCTGAGAATTATGCTGCTTACCACCTACTGTAATTCCTTCTTCCCCAAATGACTCCTTTATTGCACTGTTTAGTCCAAGCTGTTAACACATTTCCTATTCCTCCTCCTAGCACATTTTAATCTCCCTTTCCACCCCACCACAATAATAATCCATGCATTGGCTTTTTAACTTAAAAATTATGCAAATAATACACATTTATTTTAATAACAAAATTATGAGTTGCAAAAGAGACGAAATTTGTTTTTAAAATTACCCATTATCTAATATGCAGAGAGGTCTTCTGTAAAGAATGTTTTATATGTGCTTCCAGATATTTTTTCCTGAGTATAATATACAGAAGTTGCCAAAAAAAGTATGTACATTTTAAGAAAGGAAAACTGTTTTAAAATTGTAATACTCAATATATACCAGTAACAAGAGATGAATACAAGTCACGTTTGACCTCTGCAATTACAAGAGGTGCTCAAAGTGGTCACCATCAGGGTCCAGACACTGCTGATTACGGCGAACTACTGCTTGAGCAACGTTGACCAAAGTGTCCACTTGTGTACATTTTTTGGCACCCCCAGTATATAACAGCTTACAAAAAAATGGGTTATATATTCTGAGTGCTATTTTACAACCTGCACATTCTTTAACATAATATAGCTCCACATTCTCTTTTATAATGACTGCACTATTTTTTAATGAATTCGTAGGGGTCTTTTTTTGATAGTACACTGACCCCATGTTACCTCAGCGAGTTAGCAGAATTTAACAATTATCCCAATAATTTTACAATTGAACTTATTTTAGTGAAATTGGTATGTATTTTTAGAGATGAAAACTTGATGTTACAAAGTTTATATAATTGGTTCGAGCCTAGGTTTTCACCACATATCGATCAGTCATATTGAATCCATATGGCAACTGGATAAACTCATTGTGTTGTTTTTAAGATTACTGCTAATATTTCCATGTCCTAAGATTCTTTGCCTGGTCTTATAAGGAGTGGTCCTTTAGGGAGGGAGGAATGCATAATGGGAAGACACAAGGTTGGAGCCAAAATACCTGTGTTCAAGTCCCAAGTTCCATGGTAATTAACTCAGTGTCCAAATGTCACATTCTCCCCTATAAAATAGAATTAATCATACATAGCTATCTTCTCAGAGTTGTTAGTAGGATTAAGTAAAATAGTTTGGGAAAAGCAGTTTCTAAACTGTACAACTCAGGGATAGTTGTTCTTTATGTGATCTTATTCATGGGTTTTGCTCAATTTGGGTGTACGTTGAATTTTTAAAGTTCCTTGCATTCAACCAAATATTTAGTCTATAAATACAAATGTAGCTTCTATATGATCGTAAGCTACACAACGACACTGGTCCTGGCACAGAGAGGATATTCAATAAATATTTTTCAAATGAATGAACAAACACATACAACATTTTTCTTAAATAGGAAATACTGTGCCTGATAGGAATTAATGCTAAGATAAGCAAATGAATCTCCTCAAAGACAATGTATTATATTGGAAGATATAGACTTGTGCAAGTTATTACTTAATACAGTCAATAAATTCTCACAGTAGAGTAAGCCCCAGCTGAGGTAATTCAGAGGAACGCTAACCAATTAGAAATTGGTAGGTCAGGAATGGTGTTACAGAAGTGTCATCTGAGAGCGATCTTGAATGTTAAGAAAGATTTGTCCAGAGACAGCAGGAAGGAATTTCAGGCTGAGGAAAAATAAAGATGAGTGTTTGGATGCTGATGTCTGTGATAATTTATTCAACTAGACTGTGTAGAAGGCATGTGCTAGCAAAATCTCTTTTTATTGAAAACAGTCTTTCCATTCCCTAATTTAAAATTAATATAAGATCATAAACATCTGATGCCATTTCATTATCATTCCCACACAGAAATCTGTCTTCTGAGGGAGGAGTTATGTCTAAGGGGTCCAAACATCAAATAATACATGTACTTAATTTCTGTGGTATCCATTCTATTCCAGGCATCTCACAGTGGTCATTCACGCATGGCAACATCATATTCAGTTTCGTGGAGTTGGGACAGGAGCCGGGCCATGACGCGAAGCCCAGCATACTATATTCCATCCACTGAGGATGAAGAGATACACCTCAGTCCTCTCTAATGAGCAATGGCGGACTCATTCTTAACATTTACCTATTATAACAACAGTTCATGGGAGAGTAGATAAAATCTGATTTCCCACGCTAGCATTAAAACAATTTCAGTGGTTTTAATGATTCTAGACATGTCTGAGACAGGTCTAGTGCAGATTGGAGAATTCCTTGTTTCAGACACTTAAGTTCCCATGTTCCCTAATTTCTCTATGGTATTTACCATCTTAACGTGTGTGCTTTCACACGTTCACTCATGCTTGCCCGCACCCACCCACCCACACTCACCTTGATTTTATTTTACTCTGTGACACAATGGTATCCTCATCTCATTTTTCTAAAAGCACTTCTCTATCTCTCTCCCTTACATTTCTTCCCCTTCTGGCCCTCATTAACTTGGCAGTTCATTAAGTTGCAGTCCCTTGCACCTTTACACTCAAGTCTTCAATAATAACTTAGCTGCTAACTACTAAGTAACTTAGATTACTTTGAAATCTACACCTCTATTTCTTAATACTCACTCAGCTTCAATCCTCCACACTTCTTCAACCACTGACACTCATGACTCCAAAACCCACCCACCACAATCTTCCTCAAACACCAATTTACTGCTGCCTTCCCTACTTCCTTTATTCTACCACGGTCACAGGCACCTGAGTGGCCCTTGCAGAGTCATCTTACATACCTCTCTATAAAACTGGCATCAGACAGAGAAATCCAAATGCAAACATGTCTATGAGTTTGCTTCACTATCATTCTGGGGCTTTGGAGCAGTGGTTCTCTTCTGAAAAGCTCAACTTGAGGGAAAAGTGACTTTCCTTCTTTTCCTTCTTTCTACTGAACTTTGCCCATGTCAGTGCAGGTCATTGCAGAGCCCAATAGTTTTACTACAACTGAAGTCTCTTAAGAACAAACCACATATAATTATTGTTTGATATAATTTAAATTACATGAAAAGATTTGTAAATTAATCAATAGACCAGCAATTCCTATTTCAGCCTCTTTCCTAGCCCTTTTCAATAAGATCACTGCTTATTATTTCTAATTCACCCAATTTGTATACTATTAAATAAAAACCCAGTTTTTCCTATTGGTATTCTTGTCCCTGAAGGGAAAATGCATTTTTATCTCTGGTCTACAAATAAATCCCTTAAATTTTGGTTAAAACTGCTATACTTCCAATTCAATTCATCTAAAAACATAATTTTTAGGAAGCTTTCCATGAACAAGGCGTTATACTAGACACTGGGGGTATAAAGACAAAACCTTCTCAACTTTGACTTGTTGGTTTCTCCTCTGTACAGTTTAGATAACTTTTGCATACTATCTGTCCTTTTATTTCTGTAAAATCTCACTTAGTTCCCTGAGCTGCTTACTTGCTCTTTTTTTCTGTCTTTCCCTTTCCATTTCCAACTCTGAAACTTCCTCTTGCATCCTCTTGATGTCATCTTTGATTTTTTTCCACTCTTCAAGTATAGTTCTCTCAAATTCCCATGTACATAGAATGACCTCATTCCTTTTTGGGGGATGGGGCAATGGATCTTCTGGGTCTGCATAAACTTAGCCTGAAAAGACCATCACTATAACCCATTTTTATAATCACCAATCTCATCACCTCTCCAATCTATCCTTCTTAATATTTTCAGGTTAATAATCATGCAATTCTCCTTTGTTATGCTACCTTTTCTGCCTTTCACTTCTAGCACCAAAACAATAGATGACTCCTGAATGCTCCCAGCACAAAGGTCAAAATAAACTATCCACATAGATGGAAAAGAAAATAAGACTATTACAAAATAATGTTGCAGGCACAGGTGAAATAGTACATATGTAAAAATGAGTAAGACACTTCCAATTCTTGTACTTCAGTAATGAGAGATGTTGATATCTGTGTTAACTCTAACACATGATATGGGCTATCCCTGGAGTATTACATTTGCAAAGGAAGAAAAGGAGTTTTCTGAGGCATGGAGGAACATACTTTTGGAACACTTCTCAGAGGAAGTAATACTATGTTTGCCTTCAAGAAAATTACCAGAGAGCTGGAGAAACTATTGTTATAAAAAGTAATGTTTGCTATTTATTGAATTTAGAGGGAATAGAGATTACTCTCCAGGGAAAGGTTCGTGGGGAAGTTGAAACTTCAGCTAAGTCTTGAAAAGAAAAGTCAAATGAAAAGTAGGACTTGGAAGAGCACTTCAGGTGGACAATGTAGAAGCAGAAACTCATGTTGAACTACATACCCTGCACCCAGTTACTAAAAGCAAATAGGCCACTTTGGTTGAAATGGAGGGTTCATGTTGATAGTTACTCAGAATCTCAGAGTTGGAAGAGACCTGAAAGTCATTGTGTCAGTTCTCTCTCTCATAATGACAGCAAACAGATACACTGGAGCCAGACTGTGGATTAGCTCTGAGGATGAGCAGAGAACCTTTTGCCCTCCTAAACACTGGGGTTTGTCTAACAAAGGCCTAGATATAGTGATCTTAGGCACTGCATTTCTGGTTTTCATCAGAATATTTTCCTCTCGAATATGGCATTTAGAAATATACATGAGATATTTGCCTTTAGAAATAATTCAGTGGTATTTGAAAGACTTACTATCATTTTCTAATGGAGCATGATAAATCAAAACTTGGAATCAGCAACACAAACAGGAAGCATTAACTTCAGGCCAAAAAGGCAACAACTCTGATTTTTTGGCAAAATTATAAAAAGGCTAAAGAGGGCTGGGAATCATGAAATCTTGGAATTACACTTTGGATAGAATTTTACTGGCTAGCCATTAGTCACAGAATCACTTCTAATCGACTTAAGAATTCTTTTCATTTACATGTTTTCCCTAACTTCCCTCATTACATTTATTTTTAGAATGGCCATTCCCTGGGAGCCCCTTTTCACTTCTTATTCCTTTCCTCTGTCCTTCACTGTTATAATTTAAATATGAATTACGCAATGGAATAAATGAAATGGTAATAAACTGACCATTATAAGCAATTACAGGTACTTTATAGTATATGTTAGCCACTCCCTTCAAAAATATGTGGTATGAGACAAAACAATGTCCACACAGTCCCATGGGCCTTTACATCACACATAGATAGTCTTGATAGATAATCTGCAATAGATAATCTTAGCACAAAAAAAATTATCTGTGTGGGGACCAAATATTAATCTGCATTAGTACTCAGAGGATGGCGAACCCTTTTCCTCCACCACTCTGGGCCCCAATTAAAGTGCTAGATAAATTATCATTTAAATCCACAGGACACAAAAGCACTCATGGAAATGCCTATAGCCAGTTCTCATTTTTATCAGAAATGGCACATTTCTACCAAGGCTGGGACAAAAGTAAAAAAGTGTTTGTCATTCCTTTTATTTTTAACTTTGGTTTTAATTTTGTAGAAGATGAACAAGAGAGAAACAGTAAGAGGTAAAGCCAGAGGTAACTGGGTCACATTGCTAGAGCCTTCTAGGGAGGATTTGAGAATTGCTAAGCTATTAGAGGTTTTCCGCAGAGGAGTGATAAGATCTGATTTACATTTTAACAAGATGACTCTGAGTGTTGTATTGAGAATATTCTGAAAGGCTAAAGCAGGGAGAACAGTTCAGGCAATATAGCAATAATCCAAGAGATGATGCTAGTTTGAATCAAGATGCGAGAAAATGTGAGAGAAATAGAGACATAAGAATCCTGAAAGAGTTTTGAAAGTAGAGCTGAAAATACTTGCTGATGAATCAAATGTGAGATTTATGAGAAAAAAAGGAATTACAAATGTCTCCCAATTGTTTGACCTGAGTAAACAGAAAGAAGGAGTTGTCTTTAAGTGAATACTGATGGTAGGAAAAACAAACAGTGCAGAAGGCACTCAGGAACTTAGTTTTGAACATGCTAAAACCTAGTGTCTGTTAGAAAGTCAAATGGAGCTACTGAGCAGGGACCAGGATAACTGGGTCTGAAGTTGAAGGGTAAGGTCAGGGTTGAAGACAGAAATTTTAAATTTGTTAGTGTTTAGATGATATTTAGTCATTAGACTAGAGGAGATCACCAAGGGAGTAAGAGGAGAGCAAATAGTTCCAAGCTGTGGGACCCTCCAATTTAAGAAATTGATGAGATGAAGATGAACCAGCAAAGGAGACTGACAAGCAGCCAGTGACAAAGGAGGAAAAACAAGGTGAGGAAATGGAAACCAAGCGCTGTTAATTTACTGGTCAAAAGAAAATCAAACTTTAACTGTGATCCTGGCTCTACTGCTCAAAGCACAGCTTATGGTACAGAGAGATTGTACTGAGACTCAGCATAACTACGTATTATTTTTTTTAATGGAATATCTCATAAAAATTTTCCAAATTGAGAAATATGTGGCTGGTGCTACAAATAATAAATTGACTAAGAAATAAAACAGAGAACAAAGGAGAGATTATATGAGTGAGAGTGAGACAAAACAACAGTTGGAACAAGCATTTTCTTTGCAACCATACGTGATTGGAAACAATATACTTTGAGAATGTACTTCACCCCAGTGTTTTTATCCAGGATAATTTTGCCATATGACAAATATCCTCTAATGTACTATACTGTGGAAACGAATGAAATTAATATGCATACCTATGGTTTTAAAAAAGGAATACAGTATATAGGTACTCTAAAACCTTTATAAAATATTGAATTTCTGATTTCCACTTAAAATGTATAAAGGTGGAAGAAACATCTCTACCATCCTGCAATAACTGAAAAAGAACACCCGAACAGTCTTCAAATTTGCAAGCTTCCTTAAACTAATAAAAGAGCTGAGGTTTCAGGAAAACCAGAAATCTAAGAAAAGATAAGCACATCCAAGGAGAGATGTCAGTGGGTGTCACAGCAGCTAGTAAGAAGTATTTGGTTGAAAATTTTAATAAATTCCTAATGGCATAGTGTGGAATATCATAAAAATACAGAACTCCTGGGAGCCTCAGATACAAAGAGAATTCGCATCCATTTGCTGGTTCTTCTCCATGAAACCCATTGTTGCTTACAGGGAAGACTGGAAGCAGCGAGAGAGTCCTAAGAAAGCCTCCTTTGTGGTGCATGCCTAGGGAAACAGCAGCCACTCTGGGAAAGTCATAGAGCACCACTTAGATCCTTCTCCTCTCCTATATTTCTTATGGAGCATAAGCTCCATAAGGATTGTTGTGTCACATGGTCACACATGAAAACCCATTGCAGCTGAAAGAAAGGAATGAAAACAAGCTTTATTCCTGGGGGGAGGGCAGGACTCAAACCTTTAGAGATTTCTCCCAGGCCCAGACCTTTAGAGATTTCTACTGGAGATGAGCCAGGATCACTGAGAAGTCTCCACTCCTAAGACCAAGTCTGGATCAGAACAGAGAGAACCCTCTCCAGCCCCCTAGGAACAAGCCCACAATAATTGAATAACAAGTAACAGCAGTTTAACGCTAAGGGAGCATCAAGAGCATGGAGAGAAACCTTCTCTGAGGTTCAAGCTCAAAGGGAAGATATTAAGAAATACCCTCTGATAAATCAGCTCTGACTTTACAAGGTAATGCTAGAAGAATTTGAAGCCTGTACTACATTGGGTTAACTATGGCAAACAAAAAACCCCATTCAACTAATGACCTGATTGTCTCAACCTAAAGGCCTAAGAAAGTGCATACTAATTTTCAGGCCTAAAAACTATTTTCCTCAGTCTCTATTGTCCTACAAAGATGTTCGGTTTAAAACAAACAAACAAAAAGTTTGAGATCTACAAAGAAAAAACAAAAAACACTATGAAGAGACAAAGCAATCTATAGAACCAGACTTTGATACGGCACACATGTTAGAACTATCCAACAGAAAATTTATACTAACTGATAAATATGTTTAAAGTTCTAGCAAAAAAGGTGGATAGTATGTATGACCAGATAATTTCAGAAGAGAGAAGAAAAGTGAAAAGAACAAATCATATTGAAATATCAGAAATTAAAAACATGATAATAGAGATAAAGGAGTGACATTTTTTAAAGTAAAGCATCCAATACAGACAATATGAACCAGTTAAACATGCATGTAATTGGAAACTCAAAAGTGAAAGAAACTGGACAGAAGAAATATTTGGAGAGAAATACAGTGGTACCTTTGTTTTCGAACATAATCTGTTCCGGAAGACCGTTAGAGTTCTGAAACGTTCGAAAACCGAGGCATGGTTTCCCCATAAAAAGTAATGAACAATGGATCAATCCATTCCAGACCTTTAAAATTAACCTCTAAAACTGCAAATTTAGAGTGAATTTTACTACCTAATGATACCATAGATCCATAAAATTTACAGCATTCGTAAAACAAAATGTTCGTCAATGGAGAAGTTTAAAAACCAAGGTATCACTGTACTTGAAATGTTTCTAAGTCAATGATGGACACCAATCTACAAATCCAAGAAGCTCAAAAAACATCAAACAGGATAAATCCAAACAACAACAGCTAGACATGTTTTCAAACTGCTGAAGCCAAAAGACAAAAACTGAAAGTCAATCAGTGCAAAAAGACATTACCTACCAAACAACAAAGATATATTAAATGGTAAAGGAACTTTGCAGATGTAATTAGGTTATAGATCTTAAAGTAGGGTGATTCTCATGGATTATCTGTCTGAGCCCAATCTAATCACATGACTGCTTAAAAGCTGAGAGCTTTCTCTGGTTGGAATCAAGATACTATATGAGGCAGAAGAAAGAGGCAGAAGGTAAATTCAGAGGGATTCAAAGCCTGTGAAGGACTCAACCCATGGTTGCTGAATTTGAAGATGGGGGTTGGAGGGACATAGGAAAAGGAATATGGGTGGCCCCTAGAAGCTGAGAATAAACAGCCAACATCTCAGCTGACATCCAGGAAGGAAACAGGTGCCTCAGTCCTAAAATCACATGGAACTTAATTCTGTCAAAACCCTGAATAAGCCTGAAAGTGGTTCTCCCCTAGAGCCTCCAGTTCATACCCATAAACCACACCAGCTAACACCTTTGTCTCCAAAGACCTGGAACAGAGAAACCATCCATGCCCACACAGACTTCTGACCTACAAAGCTGTAATATGATAAATTTGTGTTTGTCATGCAGGGTGTCTGGTCCCACACCCCACATAAGAATGCAGGATATGGCGAGGCCAAAAAGGAACACCCACAGAACCATGGATGGGAGTTTCATACTACTACAGTCTCATTGGCGGCTAGGTTGGAGATACAGGAAGCAGTCTCCACACGATGCACAATCCGTCATCCACTTCTCTGCCAACCACCCAACCAACCTCCTAGCGTAGCCATGGCAGTTATATACTAGTGGGTAATGGCTAACAGGTAACAGCTGATGGCCACCGAGCCACAGCTGACAGCTATCTAATAACCGAGCCAGCACCTTTCCACGTGAGGCCAAGAGCCTGGAAACTGCTCTCTGGGACTCTGTCCCCACAGTGTTATTTTAAATTTCTGAGTCTGTGGTAACTTACTATATTACAGCATCAAGAGAAAGTAAATACAATTCTTTCCATTAGTTCATTCAAAGGTAGGCTTTACAAAAAGCGAAGCTCAGCAAAGACAACTCTAGCACCAACTATTCAATGTAATAAGGAAGCAAAGAAAAAATCATCTGGGCCAATTTTGAGGCACTGAAAGGATTTACCCAGTGAAATATACCTCACCCCAGGTATGCACCATCATGCTTGAATTTCCAATTTTGAATTAGAGTCCATCTTAGAGAAGGAAGTTACCTGTGTTAATAACAAATAGGAAACGAGTAAGTCATGGTCTCTCCCAAGGCTCAGGTGTAAATCACCTGAGGAAGTGATAGTTCACTGTAGGATGGGGTAAGGTTGAAAGCATTAAACACTATTTAAGAAATAGAGACAAGAAGTGGTAACGTGAGATGGAAATTTGGAAACAAAAGTAAGTCTACTTGATGGCATACCAGGGTGAGTACAAAAATGCAACAACAGTGAGAAAACAGGCTAATTTACAAGTATTAGTATGGCAAGTCACAAACCCAGATCCAGATATTATTGCCACTATTATGATGCAGAATGTCAAACTGTCCTTTAGCAAAATTTTAAGTGTTCACAAACTAATAAGTTTCT
Organism: Rhinolophus ferrumequinum; assembly: GCF_004115265.2. NCBI lineage: Eukaryota > Metazoa > Chordata > Mammalia > Chiroptera > Rhinolophidae > Rhinolophus > Rhinolophus ferrumequinum. The sequence goes on from NC_046285.1 coordinate 30,088,403, forward strand.
GTTTAAGACATTCACACATAAACCAGCTGTGAAACTCTATCAATAAATGTGTTCTACCTTGAGATTAATAATTCAAGAATCCCAGACTCTAATCACAACCTCTTCATGCTTAAACATTAAACTACTTTCACTACAGTCATTCTTAGACATCATTTGAAAATTGCCTTCACAGACTCCTTTACTTTCTCCCAAATTAGCAGCTTCTTCCATGGTGTATCATTAGATTCCTATCATTTCAATAATATTCTTGCCCAGTCCCAAACTGCTTAGGCCACTTTTCCCCCCATCACATCCTTCTGATGATATCTGGACTCCGGATAAACCCAAAATCTGCTTTCACGGTATCTGCCTCCAAGTAGCGAACTCTGCTAGAGAACATCACACGACAGGATAGATGGCATCATTATAAACTCATACGCACTAATCTCAAGTGGATTCTTATTCCTCCATCCAGGTTATTTTCCCCTTCTTCCTGATAACCACGTCAAACTTTCAGCCCTCCCTCCTACCTTTCTCTTCACTCAGCAGATCATCTCTTCACAAGAAAATTGAAACCATTGGACAGGACCAACCTCAAATGGCCACATCTAAGCCTACAAACCTGCCTACATCAGCACCTATTCCTTTCTTCTTTTGCATAACAGGAATTATCATCCCCTTATCAAAAGATAATTCCTCTACCTATATTCTGCATCTTATCCACTCTCACTTTTGTCAGGGAAATTACACCCTTCAGTCTATTTCTTTCAACTTAATCTTTGACAGTTAAAATATGCAAATCTCTTTCATCTTAAAAACAACAACAGTTCCCTGTGCCCTTTGTAAGATGCTTAGAAGTCGACACTCATCCTAAAAATAAGTAAAAAGTTGACCAGACTGAAAAATCAACAGTTCTTCTTGGATATGTTAGAGAGGTTAGGACACAGGGCTATCCACTGGCCCCAAGCTTGGAGAGACAGACAAGTGAATACAGGGAGTCATGGCTTACCTGAGCCGAGTCTCACAAGCAGGAACTGCTGTAGTAACTAATGATGTGATTGACAAACTGCAGGATGTTAAGTGTTAACGCTGAGTTAAAATTTCCAAGGGAGACCTGTCATAGGGGAGGCCTCACATTTTTGTGAGATTTACATGCAGGTGCTCAATCAGGTTCTAACAGGAAACATTGGGGCGGGGATGGAAATCTCCTCACACTTCAGACAGGAGACTAAGAAAAAAGAACCATTTTGAAATATCCGGAAGTACTCTCTTCTTAATAAAGGCGTGGCCTCTGTTGAAACTAGTTAACCAGAGCCCAAACAGCTGGGGTATTATCAGAGACAATCTCACCCGGGGATAAGGGAAATACCCAATTCTAGCCCTCTCTAGCCAGCCTGTCCCACCTAAGAGGAGAGAAAAAACTGAGAAACACTTGTGAAGCTTACAGTCCAGAGGTATAGGCTCAAGAAAAAACTATGTTCATAGTCAAATCACTACAGAATGTTCCTCTTTACCACCTCTTCACCACCATGTTACTAGAGGCCTGTTTACAGCAGTTCCTTTCACCTGGTATATCATGCGTATCTATATAAAAAAAGTTTAATGGAATACTAAAAGAAAAGAAACAAAACTTGAAGAGACAGAGCAAGCATCAGACCAGACATGGCATGGATATTGGAATTATCAGAATGGAAATTTAAAACAGCTATGATTAATGAGCTAAGCATTCTAATGGATAAAGTAGACAGTACACAAATACAGATGGGAAATGTAAAGAGAGAGAGAGAGATCCTAACAAAGAACCACAAAGAAATGTTAGAGATAAAAACACTAACAGGTAAAAAAAAACAGATAACAGAAATGAAAAATGATTTTGACTTACTAATAAGCTTATTAGTATACTGGCCATGGTTGAGAAAAGACTCTCTGAACTAGAGGATATATCAATAGAAACCTCCCAAACTGAAAAGCAAAGGGAATAAGACTGAAAACAAACAAACAAACAAACAAAAACAGAACAGAATATGCAAGGACTGTGGGACAACTGTAAGAGGTGTCACATGCACATAATGGAGAAGAAAGAGAGAGAAGAACAAAAAAATATTTCAAACAATAATGACTGAGAATTTCCCCCAAATTAATATCACACACCAAAACACAGATCCAGAAAGCTCCGAGAACAACAAGCAAGATAAACAGGAAAAAACAAACCCACCAAACCTACACTTAGGAATATTATTTTCAAATTACAGAAAATCAAAGATAAAGAAAAAAATCCTGAAAAAAAACAGAGGAAAGAATACCTTACCTATAGAGGAAAAAAGAGAAGAATTATATGTGACTTCTCAGAAACCATGCAAGCAGGAAAAAAGTGGAGTAAAATATTTAAATTATGAGAAAAAACACCAACCTAGAATTCTGTTCCCTACAAAATCGTTTTTCAAAAGTGAAGGGGAAATAAAAACTTTCTCGGACAAATAAAAATTGAGGAATTTGTTGCCAGTAGACCTGACTTATAAAAAAAATATTAAAAGAAGTCCTTTAGTTTGAAGGACAATAGTATAGGTCAGAAAATTAGGTCTACATAAAGAAAGGAAGAGCATTGGAGAAGGAATAAGTGAAGGTAAAATAAAAGGTTTTTTTCTCTTTCTTAATTTATCTAACAGATAACTATTTAAAATAGTAATAGCAACAATGTATTTGATTATGTATTCTTACGTATATCATATATACATATTATATATGTTTTTGTATGCTTATATATAAGTGAAATGAATTACAGAAATGATACAAGAAATGGGAGAAAGAAGTCAGGATTATTAGGTTATTATAAGATACTTATACTACTATGAAATGATATAGTGTTATTTTAAAGCAGACTTGGATTAGTTGCAAATGTATATTGCAAATTCTAGGGCAATCATTAAAATAAAAGTATAATGATATGCTAGGAAAGGAGAGAAAATGGAATCATGTAAAATATACACTTAAAATGATAAAAGGCAGAAAAAGAATAGAAGACAAAATTAGGAACAAAGAGCAAGGGAAAAAATAGAAAAAAGTAAGGAATATGGTAAATAGAATCCAAGTATACCAAATAATCACTTTGAATGTCAATGGTCTAAATTAACCAATTAAAAGATAGATCATCATAGTGAATCGAAAAACAAGATCTAACTATATATTGCCTACAAGAAAACCCTTTAAATATAAAGATACATACAGATTAAAAGTAAATGAATAGAGAAAGATATACCAGGGTAAGACTAATCAAAAGAAAGCAGAAGTAGCTATATGAACTTCAGACAGAGCAGTCATCAAAGCAAGGAAAGTGGTAATTAGATAAAGGTGTCAGTTCTTCAAGAAGACATCACAATCCTTACCACATATGTGCCTAACAACAGAGTTTCAAACAATGTAAGACAAAAACTGGTAGAATGGCAAGGAGAATCAGATGAATTCACCATCATAATTGGAGACTTCAACACGCCTCTATCAGAAATGGACAGATCTAGCAGACAGAAAATCAGTAATGACATAGATAAACTTAACATCATCAATCAACTGGATATAGTTGATATATACAGACTACTGCATCCAACAAGATCAGAATACACATTATTCTCACTGAACATTCAACAAAATAGACCACATACTGGATCATAAAACACACCTTAACAAATTTTAAAAAATAGAAATATACAATGTCTTCTCTCAGACTATATGGAATAAAACTAAAAATCAATAACAGAAAGATAAATGGAAAATCCCAAAAAACAGGGAGGTTAACAACACATTTCTAAATAACACATGGGTCAAAGACGAAATATCAAGAGAAGTTGAAAAATATTTTGAATTAAAGGAGGATGAACATACAACTTGTCAAAATCTGTGAGAGAAATTTATAGCATTGATTGCATATATTAGACAAGAAGAAATATTTAAAACCAATAATCTAAGTTTTCACCGTAACATCTAGAAAAAAAAGAGCAAATTAAATCCAAAGTAAAAAGAAGAAATAATAAGAATTACAGCAGAAGTCCATGAAATTGAAAACAGAAAATTCAATAGAGAAAATTAATAAAACCAACAGCTGGTTTTTAAAAAGATCAATAAAATTGATAAAGAAAAAAGAGAGAAGACACATATGAATAATATCAGAAATGAAAGTGGGGACATCATTACAGATTCTTTGGACATTAAAAAGCTAATCAAGGAATACCATGAACAAATCTACCTACAAATTTGGTAACCTAGATGAAATGGACCAATTCCCTGAAAGGCACAATTTGCCAAAAATCACACAAGAAGAAATAAACAATCTGAACAGGTCTATGTCTATTAAAGAAATTCAATCAATAATTAACAACCTTTCAAAACAGAAAACACCAGACCCAGATGGGTTCACTGGTGAATTCTATCAAACGTTTAAGGAAGAAATACCAATTCTCTAAAATCTCTTTTGGAGACAAGTAAATTAGCCTTCCAGAGCTTGTCCTCCATTTCCTCCTAAGAGGAAGAGGGTAATGTAATTACTGGGCTAAGCTTCTTGAGACTGAACACCGCCTATAATGCTCACTACTGAATTCTCAGCGCTTAGCTAGGAGCCCAGACAAATGGACACTTAATAAATGAATGAATGAAGGCCTAGTAGTGCAGTGAGGATTAAATGAGACAATGTCCGGTAAAATGCCTGGCAAATATTTAATTCTCAAAAAGGTTAACTTCTGTTATTGCTAAACAAAATTATTTAAGAGGAAATGTAGGTATAAAGAGGCTTTCCATTTTGGGTTTTCCACACATTGTTTCCCTTAGAGGGTTAATTGATTTTGCATTGTTAGTAATGTTCCCTTACTTCTTTTCCCGAAAATTCTGATCATTTTTTTATTTTTTTAAATATTGAAAATCATCGCAGAATACTGAATTAAAGCATAATATGTCAGAAAAGATAAGCTGACCCTTGCCTTCTCCTTTTCCACTTTAATTCCAGTATTGTGACTTGTTGATTGTGCAAATATCACAGTGTGCAGATGGCCCTTTCTTAATTATTTTGTTTGGGAACATGACAGTGCAGAATTTGATCTTAACCTCTAGGCTTCTTATTTGGGAGAGGAAGGTTTTAAGCTCCAAGTCACTTGATGATTCACTATCCCTTAAATTGTTTTCTATTCAAGAACCATCAGAGTGAACCTGGCAATTTAGCACTCAATTAAAAACCACCACCTGGAAAACTCAGTCTCTAAAACAAAAGTATTTTTTATATTTCAAAGAAAATATTTAAAACATCATATGCTTTTCATTCACTTTGCAAAACCTCTCTGGGTCTGTCTAGCTTGTGGACTTTCTGTGTAAATTAATTCCCCTTTAACGATTTTGTTCTTAAGTCATTTGCAGCAAAAAGTCATTGAGTTAAATCATCACCACTGTCAAGAATGTTATTCTGTCCTATAACTCATAGAGAGGTGGCCACAGCATAAACAAGGGCCTACGATAGAGGAAGTAGTAGATTTACTCTCTGAGCAACTTTCAAATATACAATACAGTATTAGTAACTATAGTCTCCATGCTGTACTTTACATCTTCGTGACTTACTTATTTTATAACTTGAAGTTTGTACTTTTTGCCTCTCTTCACCTATTTCATGAAACCCAACCCCCTGCCTCTGGCAACCACCAATCTGTTCTCTGTATCTAGTATGAGCCTGGTTTTGTTGGGTTATTTTGTTTTGTTTTTTTAGACTCCACATATAAGTGAGATCATATGGTATTTGTCTTTCTCTGTCGGACTTATTTCACTTAGCATAATGCCCTCAAGGTCCTCCATGTTGTTGCAGATGGAAAGATTCTATTCTTTCTTATGGCTGAGTAATATTCCATTGTGTATAATACCACATTTTCTTTATCCATTTATCCGTTAATGGACACTTAGGCTGTTTCCATATCTTGGCTATTGTAAATAATGCTGCAATGAACATGGGGCTGCATATACCTTCTTGAGTTAGTATTTTCATTTTCTTTGGCTAAATTCCCAGAAGTAGAATTGCTGGACATTTTAAATTGGAATCTCTAATATGCCAAGTTCTCTTAAACATCACAATTTAAATACAAATATACACAATGTATTCCTAAACTTAATGTGAAAGTTTTAAGATTTCATCTGCATTTTTAAATTTAAACCTCCCTGGATAGACACCCATAAAAGAAGGGTTTTGTTATCTCAAAACACTTGAGATTAACATCTCAAGAGACTTCAGATATGATCTCAGAGGACCAATGTTCCTTATTGGTCAGAATTTTTGACCTATTAAAAATAAATAAATAAATAAATAAATAAATAAATAAATAAATAAATAAATAAAATAAAATAAAATAAAATCTCTTTTGGAGGATAAAAGCAGAGAAAATACTTCCTGACTCATTTTATGAGACCAGCATTACCCTGATACCAAAACTGGAAAAGATATATAGCAGGTCCTCAAATAATGTAACTTCATTCAACATCATTTCATTATAACATTGATGAGATGCTGTAAGAACTTAACTCTTGTTTATAACACCTGGCTTATAGTAAAATTGGCTTAATTATATGTTGTTTGGCTTAATGTCACAGAACCTATTGATGATGTTAAATGAGAACTTACTGTACAAGAGAACAAAATTACAGATCTATATCTTTCATGAACATAGATGCAAAAATCCTCAATGAAATATTAGCAAATCAAATCCAACAATATACAAAAAATTATATACCATGACAAAGTGGTATTTATCCCAGGTTTCTAATGTTAGCTCAACCTTTGAAAAGCAATTAATGTAATCAATTACATCAACAGACTAAAAAGGAAAAAAAATCACATGATCATATTAATAGATGCAGAAAAAGCATCTGTCAAAATCCAACATCTATTCATAATTTAAAAATCCTTCTTAGTAATCTAGAATACAGCAAACTTCCTCAGCTTCATAAAGAATGTCTACAAAAAAACCTACAGCTCACATCACATTTAATGGTGAGACACTTGAATCTTTCCCGTTGAGATCAGGTACAAGGCAAGGATGTCCCCCTCACCACTCCTTTTCAATATCATACTACAAATCCTAGCTAATGCAGTAAGATAAGAAAAGAATTAAATATATACATATTGGGAAGAAAGAACTAAAACTGGTCTTTTTTCACAGATGACACAATAGCCTATGTAGAAAACTCAAAAGAATCAACAAATAAACTCCTGAAATGAATGTGATTATAGCAAGGTTTCAGGATACAAGGTTAACACCAATACACAAAAGTCAATTTCTTATACCAGAAATGAACAAGTGAAATTCAAAGTTAAAAACACAATATCATTTATATTACCACCCATAAACGAAATACTTATGTATAAATCTAACAAAATATGTACTAGATCCATATGAGAACAATTATAAAACTCTGATGGAACAAAATCAAAGAACAACTAAATAAGTGGAGAAATATTCCATATTTATGAATATATTCTACATTGTTAAGATGTCATTTCTTCCCAACTTGATCTAGAGATTCAATGCAATCCAAATCAAAATCCCACCAAGTTATTTTGTAGATATTAGTGGATTGATTGTAAAGTTATACAGAGAAGCAAAAGAATAATCAACACGGATTGAACCAGAAGAACAAGGTTGAAATACTGATGCTACCTGACTTAATATGAAATTACAGTTTTCAAGACAATGTGGTATTGGCAAGAGAATAGACAACTAGATCAATCTAAAAGAATAGAGAGCCCAGAAATAGACCAACAAACATAAAGTCAACTGATATTTGACAGAGAAGCAAAAGCAATGGTGCAAAGGTAGTCTTTTCAAAAAGTGGTGCCAAAACAACTCAACACGCACAGGAAAAAAAAAAAGACTCTATACAGACACATATCACGCACTTTAAAAAATTAACTAGAAGTGGATCACAGACCTAAATTAAAATGCAAAACTGTAAAAACTTTTAAAAGATAACATAGGAGAAAAACTGGATGAATTTGGGTATGGTGATGACTTTTTAAATACAACACCAAAGGGACCATCCTTCAAAGAAAGAATTGATAAGCTAGCTTTTGTTAAAATGAGAATCTTTTGCTCTGTGAAAGACAATGTAAAGAGAATAAAATGACAAGTCACAGACTAGGAGAAAATATTCATGAAGACACATCTGATAAAAAACTGTTATCCAAAATATACAAGTAACTCCTAAAACTCAAGAAGTAAACAAACAACCCATTTAAAAAAATGGGCCAAAGACCTTAACAGACACCTAACCAAAGAAGATATAGAAGATAAATAAGCATATGAAAGATGCTCCACATCATATATCATCAGGGAAATGCAAATTAAAAAATCAATGAGCTTACACACCAATCAGAATAGACAAACTCCAGAACACTGACAACACCAAGTACCGGATGTGTAGCAACAGGAACTTGCATTCATTGCTAGTAGGAAAACAAAATGGTACAGTCACTTTGGAAGACATTTTGGTGGTTTCTTACAAAATTACTCATACCATATGATCCAGCGATTGAGCTCCTTGTCATTTACCCAAAAGGGTTAAAAACATGTCCACAAAAAAATCTGTAAATGATGTTTATAGCAGCTTTATTTATAATTGCCAAAAGTTGAAAGCTATTAAGATCTGTTTCAGTAGGTGAACGGATAAATGAATGATGGTATATTTAGACAATGGAATATTATTCAGTGCTAAAAAGAAATGGGCTATCAAGCATTAAAAAGACATGGATGAAATTTACAACCCAAGCATGAACTGTAATGTAAACTATAGAATTAGGATGATTATGATGTGTCAGTATAGGTTCATCAATTGCAATGAATGTATCACTCTGATAAAGGATGTTGATAATAGGGGAGGCTATTTGTGTACAGGACCAGGAGATTTATAGGAAATCTCTGTACTTTCCTCTCAATTTTGCTGTGAAACTAAAAGTGCTCTTAAAAAAAAAAGAAAAGTAGGGTGGCCAGATGACTCCGTTGGTTCGATTGTGGTACTCTTAACAACAAGGCTGCTGGTTCGATTCCCACATTGGCCAGTGAACTGCGCCCTCCACAACTAGATTGAAAAACAACAACTTGACATCCTGGAAAAACACTCTGCTCCCCAATAAAATAAAATAAAATAAAATAAAATAAGACTTATATTAAAAAGAAAACACACAATGGCAACAAAATTTTGTGTTTAGCTGACCTCTCATTCTCTTTCAGTTCCTGCCTCCTTCCCTCTCCTTCATAGCCAAACTTCTCAACACTGTCTTTACTCACCCTATTTCTGTCACCCTTCAGCCCACTATGAAATATCCTGTGTCAATTACACAAATGAAACTGCTCTTGTGAGATCAGCAGTGACTGCATTTTCTAGATCACAAGGTTCTGTAGTCACTTACTCTTCATCTTATTTGATTTTTCTAGTACCATCAGATCCTATGGTCTACACTCTCATTCAAACATTTTCTTAGTTCTCTGACTGCTCCTTTGTGTGTCTTTGTAATCTCAAACTCCTCTAATTGGTCATTAAATATGGCAGGCCCTTGAGGCTTATTCTGAAGCCTTTCATGGTAATTTTATTCATTTCTAGGACTTGAACTCTCATTTATACACTGATGATTTTTAAATTATCACTATAGTCCAGACCTTGTCACTGAGTTCCAGGTTCTTTATCTAAAACTGGCTGCTCAACACTCTTTACTAAGAAGTCTCGGAGAAACCTCAGACTCAACATGTTTAAGCCTGAACCCATATTCTTTAGCCCTACAACTGACCCTTTTCCAGTATTCCTTCTTTCAAGGAGTGACTACCACCCTTATAGTGCTGATCAGGCAATGTTTAAATACACTCACTCATTACATGGCAGGCCTCATTCCATGGCACTCCTCATTACAGCTCTACAATGTGGCTACTAGTAGCTAGTAGCATCTCCATTTCAAAGATGAGAAAGAGTAGTTCAGGCCTTAGTTTAAGAGTTTAAGATCACACCATTAGTAAGCGGCAGAGTTGGGATTTGAATACAGGCAGGAGGAGAGGATATACATTCTCGGCCACTGCATTTCTTGTGTTCACTACAGGTGTGGGCTAGAAACCTCGGAGTCATGATTGATGCTTTCTTCTTTTCTTCCCAAATATCTGTTTATGAACTCTGTATATTTTCACCTTCTTAATATCTCACAAAATCATTCCTTGTTATAACCACTAAATTACCACACTAGCCCAAACCATTACCATCTCTTACTTCAGCTACTAAAACAGACTCCGCACTGGTGACCAGAGACATCTTCTTAAAACATAATTCTGTTTACAGCATTAAGACACTTCAGAGTCTCCATTGCTCTTAGGATGATGACCAACAATTGTAATGTCGTTGACCCCTAAGGCAGGATTTAGCTGCTGCCTCTCTCTCTCTAGCCTCATCTGTTAGTATGCTCCACCTGCTTGCTGCACTCCAGTCACACTGGGCAAATTTCATTTTCTCCAACTTACTTGCTCCATCCACAACATTTTCATTTCCTCCAACTATCTGCTCAAAGCTAGTCCCTCGCCCAAGGAGGCTCTGAGCCTCACTCCTCTCCGTACTTGGGTAACTCCTACCCATTCTTCAGACATGGCTTAAGAGTTCCTTCCTTAATGGAAGACTTCTCTGACACCGCAGACTAGGTTTGGTTTCTATGTTTCAGGGTCTCCTTCAAAAAGAACATTCATCTCAGCTGGCATTATTCTTTTAGTATGCAATTACATGATTAACATATTTTGCCCACTAGAATGTAAGCTATAGGAAAGCACACTGTCTGTTCCTTTTAGTAGCCCAATGCCTGGGTACTGGCACACAAGTAGCACTCAATAGCTCAGACATGTTAATTAACCAAACACCATCCACCCAAGCTTTGGGGGCTGATTTCCTTCTTTCCTTCCTTCCTTTCTTCCTTCCTTCCTTTCTTCCTTGCTCCCTCCCTCCCTCCCTCTCTCTTTCCCTCCCTTCTTTCCTTCCTTCCTTCCTTCTTTCCTTCCTCTCTCTCTCTTTCTCTTTCTACTTTTATCTCTCTCTCCCTCTCTTTCTTTTTTTCTTTCCTATTGATTTGCTTTATTTTTAGTGAGAAAGGACTTGAAACATTGATATCATTTTAAAAGGATAATAGTTTGTGGCAAGCTTCCACATGGTTGGTCCTAGGAAGAAAAAAACTTCTATAGACAAAATCTTAGCATCCTCCTATCTCCAATTTCAGCACATTTACTCCAACTTCTGGTTTTTGACAGATTTTCTACCCTCACTGGTTGTGCCAGCATCCACTCTGGTTGGTTAATTATCACGTTGGAAAAGATCTGAAGAGCTAATTCCTATGAAGACGGAAAGATTGATCAAGAATTAAGATGTGTCTTATGTCGTGGTTAACGTTCATGTGAGTAAGGGAAACCAAATCGCAGCTTCTAAGTTTTAATAATATAAGCACAGTGACCAGAGATAACCTGGGCCTGGAGACTTCTTACTGGTCATTTTCAGCTTGTTTCCCATGCTTAGCTCCTCTTTCACACATAAGCCAATCCTTTTTAGTGTGAATATGAAGCCAAATTTCAGACAGCTGAACTAGCAGAATCATGGGTATAAAGTAAATCCATATGAGGGGACCACGACCCTCACTCACTGCGATTTCTATCCTTCTCCAGTCCAACCAATCTCTCCTGCTTCAAGGCCTAAGAAAATTCAGAAACCTATAATGGATATTGTGACAGAATTCTGGGCAGTTCAAACCTTTCAGTACTCGCATTTCTTTAAATAGCAAGGTTCATGGGGGAAAAAAATACAACTCTACAGTTTTAGCAAATGTTCTTCAAAATGGCCAATTATTGTAGGACCAAAGTATATCCTTGTAGAGTTGCTATAGTGATGACATGAAAATATGAGAAGCCTGTACTCTTTGAATAAAATAAAATAGCAGAGGCAGTATTTGAGTCACCACCAGAAAAATGGGTTTTATTGAGGAAAGGATTGAATTTATGTATCACTCATTAATATATATATATATATATATATATATATATATATATATATATATATAGTAACTTCCATGTGCCAGGCATTGTTCCATTATTCTGGTGCTCTGGGGAATGGAATCATGGCTTGTTAGAGGTGGAAGAGCCTTAGGGATCTAACAACTCGACAAAGGCCTGGATTAGTGAACTGACTTTGCTAAAACACCACAGCTGAGGATAAAACAAAGTCCCTGTTCTCAACATGGTTGATTTCACTTATTAAATCACCTTTTAAAATGATAATTAAATGCTACCATTATTGTGGAGGTGTCTGAAATTGATGAATGCATGCATCCGTCATGTCCCTGGCTTAAGGAAAGACTTCACCCAAGGCCAAAAATGGACCAAAAAAAAAAAAGTCCAAGACCCGGGTCTAGTTTTGTGACTAGCTTAGTTTTCCTCCCAAAATAATCCTAAAAGAGCTACGTGAAAGCAGCACCAGCTTCATAATGCTGAGAATGCTTCTGTTCTCCAACCTTAAGTGGCCACATTGAACTCCCAGCACTAATTGTTTCCATCGTGCACAGCTGTTGTGTCACAAATAAAGAACCATGACTTCATGCGTGAACTATGAGTGCAGCCAAGAGATCTGCTATCAATAAACCCAGTCTCTCTAACTCAATCATTTAGAAAACTGGGTAGGAAAGCCTTCATCCATCAGTATGGCTGTTGCCAACCTCTCTCTGATGACGTGAAGCAGTGAGGCAATGCTGTCTCTTAATTTCATGCTCTGAAGGGCAAACTGTGGCCCATGAGCCAAATCCAGTCTGCCACCTGTTTTTTTGTAAAAACAGCAGAGTCGAGTATGACAAATACTATATGGCTCACAAAGCCTAAAGTATTTACTATCTGGTCTTTCACTCTGAAAGTTTATTGAACCCCTGCTCTAAAGTGAAATAATTAAACAACAAAAATAAGTGGATTCTTCATTATTACAAAGTTGGATTGTAAATGAAAAGTTGAAATGATTTGTTAAATGCAATTTCTTACTTAGTTAAATCTACGAAACTACAGTACAGATTAAGCTTTAGGAATGTTAGAAATGTAAAGACTCAAATATACCACGCTTGATCCATCACACATAGAAAAGATTTGTCCGAGAATGTATTTTGTTTGTTTGTTTGTTTGTTAAGACACAAGCTGTTATTTTAGATATCAGGCTTGGTGGCTTTGAATTCATGATTACCTCCCTAGAAGACCATATGCTATGTCTTGTATCACCCCCAACCCCATTTTGATGAGCACAAGGTCTTGCACTAAGGAATTCCAATGTTGTTGAATGTAAATTGAATTTTAAAGCTCAAGAACTTGTAAGGCTATTTTTTCCTCCAATACTGAAGATTACTCAGGAATGGGAAAGTTACTTTGGCAGACCTCGCATTATCCTTGACTTGACTAGCAATGTTAGCATGGTTAACTGACTTAATGTTCCTAACCTTTAATTTTCTCATCTGTAAAAGGAAGGGCTTAAACTGTATACCCTCTGAAGTTTGGGGCTCTGAACTCTGTGACTAATTAAGGTAAATGTCATTTGATCCCCAGCATTTCCTGGAGACAGATCAAGTTTTTATTGCATTAGAATTTTGTTAAATTAAATATTATTTGAAATTATTGCTGCTTCAGATATGGTGGGACTCTCAATCTTTTGGTGCACCAATAAGACAAATGATAATTTAACCTGTGAATATGCAATAAAAATAATTAATTCCAATTTTATGGCTATGTACTCATGTCTCTATGCAATTTTCTGATTTGAATCAATGCAAAAACAATTCAGTAAGGTACAATGAATACAACTAATCTGATAGTTAAATTTTATAATATTAGTTTAGGAATAAAAAAGTCTCAATGAACAGTTTATAAGAGGTAAAAGTTTAATCTGCAATTAGCCGATAGTTTTCAGTTTAGCCTAGTCTTCATAAAAATATACATTCACACACATGGAAAAAAACTGCAACTGTCTAGTTTAGTAGCCAGGTAGCATTTTGAAATCTGCTAAAAATTAAATTAGGAAGGTAGCTAACTTCCTAATTGGTTGAGGCTGGCATCAAAATAGGGCTCTGTGGTTTTGGAGGATACAGGCAAAGACTGTCATGGGTGACCTCGGGGAGTTCTAGTAGGACAATCTGGCCAAACCTGACCCAGATTCTGGATATGATTGAAGATACTTCCAGAGTATTATTCTATTAGTATACACTATACAGCTTTGAATCTCGAATCCTGTTTTTAAAAAATAATCCTGAATGATCCATTTCAAAGATCTTAAAATATAATTTGCTGTCCTGAAAGGAATACAGATTATCCTTTGAATGCAAGTTTCTCCTTCAGACATAAACTTCATGCATAAGTCCTGGGGTCTGCTGAGCTTTTTCAAACTCACAGGAGGAGTAATCTATTTATTCTCAGTTCACCAGCAGGGTCACCGTTGCCTCATCTTACGCAGATCTGTTGTCTGACACAATGGGTGGGGAGGCACAGACAAGGTCTAAGTGATGCAAATCATGAAGCAAGACAGTCACAGACCTGAGTGAAAGCCAAACAAATGGTCCACACATGCAGCCTGCCATGAGCCACAAAGGCAATTCCCGATGTGCTCTTATGGAGTTCAACCCCTCTGAATTTTAGAGCAGAAAGGAGTTTAGAGACTGTAGAACACACTCTTCATTTTAAACCAGAGATGACTGAGGCCAAGTGAAGTTAGGTGACTGACATAGAGCTCTAGAGTGAACCAGTGGCATTGCTGGAATTAGAACTCTCCAGTCTACCAATCAGCCCCATACCATGCTGCCCATGGAGAGAAAGCAAGAGCCAAGTACTAAAGGGATAGGTATATCCAATAAAAAAACAAACATGCCCAGCAGAAGAGCCTTGACTTTGAATTTCATTATAAACTTGAAAAAAATTCTCCATCAATCACAAATGCATATAATAAATGTAGTACTCAGAACAGCATCTTGTCCCAAAAATATGCATTTGAAAAGAAAGGTAAAGAAACCCTAGGATCTTCAAATCTCAAGGCATAGCTCAGAACAGACAGAAAAGCAGATCTATGTCATCAAGAAGGAAAACACACACACACACACACACACACACACACACACACACACACACACAAACATGCTTTCTTGAAAAAGAAGAATAGATTTTGCTGGAATTGAGTCAGGGTGGAGTAGGAAGAGTCCAGTCTAAGGGTGTTAACTCATTTTTGTAAACCATCTGCCAAGAGTCAGAGGAAATCCCCAATAATCTCAGCAGAGGAAAGTTTTTTTTTCAAAGATTTGAGGAAAAATGTATTCTGTACTTTTTTCCTGCTCATGTAAAGATAGTCTCAAACAAAAAGCCATATTATAAATATTCTTCACAGGAAATCGTCATTAAATGGTTTTTATTTAAAAACTACATATTACATAAGGGGTTCCTGCAGTTCTTCCAACAGAGCACTCCCATGAGGGCATTCGCACAAGTGCAGATCTGGCCAAATCTTGGCTATTCCTCTAAAGTCTTGCTGCAGCCCAAGTTCCCCTACAGCTACATGCCTGGATGGCCAAACAGCCTCTGTAGCTGTTCAGCCTATCTTATAAAAAAGGCGAAGGACACTTATCCATACCCATTCTCCTATAATGCCTGGGCTATCAAAGGTGATTAATAAGTATTTGTTGAATGACTTCTTATTGATCTGAAGGAGAAATTAGGTCTCTTGTTTCATAACAAGGCTTGCTGGCAAACTCAGAAACATCCGCTAGCTTTGGTTTTTGCTTCTTTAAAAGTGAAGTGTCCAGTTGGACATTTGGGAAAGTAGCTACAATTCTTTCCAAAGAGAACACACTGAAAAGTATGACCAAGCACACGGAATCCGACTCCCAGGTATTCAGTGGCAGGGTAGTGTCACATTTAGAGACATATGGACCCAGATTGGGATTTTGGGTCTTACCCTTGCTGCTCTCAAATATTCAAAAGAACCTAAGAACTTGGAGCGCAGCAACTTCCAATAAATTTACTTGTTCTCACCCACTCTAGAAAGGGTCCTCAGACTCTCACATGACTGAACCTGTCTCCTCTGTGCCATCCAGGTGCTGCTACTTGGCCCCTCTTGTCTCCCGCTCCTCGGGGCTGAGGGCCCATGAGCTCCTGGCTTGTTACAACCCCCTCCCAGAGCAGTGCCCTGAGAACAGCAGCTCTGCATTTTGTGCTGAAAGCTTTCCTCTCTGCCTGCAATGTTGTCCCTCACATGAGAGAGTGGGAAAATAGGAGTGGGCAAAGCGGGAGAGGGAGGGCTGTGAGGCCCCACCTGTTAGTAAGTGTTGCTCCATCTCAGTATCTGAATGAAATGATTGGGAAGTGGCCCATCACAGGTGATCATGTCACATGCTTCATGCCAAGAGTTGTTTTTTTTGTTTTTTTTTTTAAATCCAAATTAAAACTGAGTTACTCCAAGGAGTTCATTAAGCAAAGAGATTTTCAAGCTGTTTTCTTGGTAACTATAACCGTTTCAGGAAACTTTGGTGGTTGTTGATACTATTTTCTGGATTAAATATACAGTCTTCTCCCAGTACCCCTTGCAAATTCCCTGCAAACATTTGTGTTACCGTCAGGACTTTCTGCAAGACATTACTTGCTGCCTTTTCCAGGACCCACTGGACATGTAAACAGAATAGGTTGCCAGTTATTTGACGTGACTGAAAGATGTAAGGAGGACTCTTATACATGAACAAAGTCTTTCCTATAAACCCTACTTGGTTGAAATCTCCCCATTAGAGAAAATAGACCTGATTCTCTTCTATTACAGTTTTATTTATGCAAGCATCTTTAGATAAAAGGGAAATGTCTCAGAGAAAAAAAAGACATTTAGCTATTACTAGCCATTAACACCTTACTGTGAATGAGAATATCAGATTATTTTCGAAGGGTAGGCTAGCATGAATAGGGCACTGACTAGGGAAATTTTGCGCATAGACTAGTGATGGGATAATCTGGAGCTGAAGCATTGAAAATAAAATGCAAGTCTGGAGTGGGACAATATTAGTCTTTAGTTATTGGGCACCAGAGAGCAGAACATTGAGAATATGGGTGGGCCCCAAAGATAAAATATGCTCCCACTTTTGCATTTATGCTTACCACCCTTTCTGGATTCTACCCCCAACCCCCCACTAACCCAATGATCACAAATGCCTTACAGAGGATGTAGATATAAATTGAAATAACCAGCAAATACAAAGCTTGATACACGGTAGATGTTTAACAGATGTTGATGGAAATTGAATTTCATTCTTCTGCTCATTGAGGCGTTTTTCTTTATCTCAATAAAACCACAGGATTTTTATTTTTTAATTTATTGGGGTGACAATTGTTAGTAAAATTACATAGATTTCAGGTGTACAATTCTGTAATACATCGTCTATAAATCCCATTGTGTGTTCACCACCCAGAGTCAGTTCTCCTTCCATCACCATATATATGATCCCCCTTACCCTCATCTCCCACCCCCCACCCCCCTTACCCTGTGAACCACAGGTTTTTTAATGAAGGGATCAAGAATGGGCTCATTAAAAGTAGATTTTTTTAATGGAAATTAAAACAGAAAGGAGGTGTGAAGGTTTTTGCCAATCAAATCAACTTGCACATTCTCTGGGAAGGAATCACAGAAATGTGGGATGAGAAGGGTGTGCCTCCCAAAAAAGGGGTAGGAAGGAGGGCAACCAGGAATGGAATGTCATCCTTCCCTTAAGCGCTGGATTCCCATGAAAACATTTCTGCAAGCTGGTAATTTCATCTCAGTAGCTCAATGCAGCAATGTACTTAGTTTCCTTGATTTAATAAAGCTAGCAATGCCATTAAAACAATCTCTGTATTATATTATAGAAAATGAAACTTATACCACAGAAATTAATGTGAGCAAAATCAAATTTTATGTGGGAAAAAAAAACGTTTCTGTTCTGAAAGGAATCTACAAATAAACTGGTGATTGCAAATATTTATAAAGCATCTTTTAGATATGGAAACTACTCTCTGGGCCAAGAAGAGAAGTGATGGATGACCACTTAGTTTTAAAAAGATCCTACAAGGCAGCTGCAAATGTACACAAAAGCAATCAGGTCCCAACAAGCCCTCACCCACCTTAAAGAAATCAAACAATACAGTTATTATTTTTGCCAGTCAAGGCTCTCCAACATGATGTTATCTTCATATGTTAATACATATTTTTTTAAGGGTAAATAAGCAGTTCCATTAGGCTTCTAGTTTTGTTTTTCTGCTTATGGTGTTTGAGGCCCAGTGAGTAAGATATTTAAGTATTCAGATTTTTCTTTTCCTAATGAATGTTAGGTTTCTTACATTTCGCCTGGCTGGAGAAAACACCCATAAACAATAATAACAACATTGCCGTGTTCTTTCACATAAACAACATACAAACACAGTCAATCAATCCTCATTGCTAACAGAGTCCATATTTGCGAATTTGCTTACTCCCTAAAATTTATTTGTAACCCCAAAATCAATACTCACAGCACTTTTACAATCATTCGTGGATATGCAGAGAGTGGCAAAAAATTTGAGTCCCCTAAGGGGCACATTTTCTGCTGAAATTGAAAAGGGCAACATTGTACCTCTCTGTTTTAGCTCTCACACTTTGCACGGTCTGTTTAGCGCTATGTTTCCCCCATTTTTGTTCTTTCATTGGTGATCTTACTATTTAAAATGGCCCCCAGGTGTAGGGCTGAAGTTCTGTTCAGTGCTCATAAGCACATGAAGGCTGTGTTGAGCCTGATGGAGAAAACATGTGTGTTATATAAGCTCTGTTCAGGCATGAGCTATATAGCACTGGGTTGGGCCGGGGGTGGGGGTGAGTTCAATGAGGATGAATCAACAACATAGATTAAATAGGTGTCTTTAAACAGAAACATATGAAAGATTACGTATGGATTGGTTGACAAAAATGTTGTGACCAGAGCCTCCCAGGAAGCTAACCCTCTGTTTGCAACTTTCTAGAAAGAACATAACTGCTGTGAGGAATGAGAATCAACTGTATTATGCTCTGTGGTTTTTTGTGGTTTTTTTTTTTAGATGAGAAAACTAAGACCTAACGAGACTAAATTATTTCCTCCAAGGTCACCCTTCTAGTTAGAAGCAGAGTAAGTTTAAAATTGAGGTGTTTTGTTTCCAAGTCCAGCGATCATTTTTCTGTCTCATGCCTCTTTTCTCCAGTCGCAACTTGGTATGGATAAAGGGCTTTCATTTCTGCCTTACATGGGATGCCGAGAGTGACTTTGCATTGTCCTACCCAAAGCATTGTCTCTCAAAGTGTTTAAAGCAGGCTTAAATTGAGTCTTGAAGCTAAAAGAGGCAAAAAACTATGTGACAGTTTTATTTAGGTTGTATAATTTTAATGTTTAGGTTTGATGACTTATGAACACAAGATATAGGAAGAGAAAGACATAAGACTAAACATTATTGAATGTTCTCTCTGTGCCAGACAATGTTGCCAATTTCCATATTTTATCTTACCTAGTAAGAAATCAGTGTAGATCTCAGCAAACTTACCTATTACCTTTTAGCAAAGATTGTTGTTTCTAAGGAAATTGATCCCATGTTTTTTTAAAGAAAGATGCCTAACAAGTGTGGGCCAATCTCTGAGGAATAAAGGTATGGATTCAAAACATATCTGACTCATTCCTATTATTAGGTTGGTGTAAAAGTAATTGCGGTTTTTGCAGTTATTTTTAACCCTTTAAACCGCAATTACTTTTGCACCAACCTAATAGAATGGCTAAAATTCAGAAAACAAAAAACTGAAAATAGCAAGTTATGGCAAGAATGTGGAGCAACTAAAGTCTTCATACTTTGCTATAAAAAGTGCTAGAGCCATTTTCAAAAGAGTTTGGCATTTCTTATAAAGTTAAACATACACTTTATATATGACAAAGCAATACCACTCCTAGATATTTACCCAAAAGAAATGAAAATATGTGCTCACACAAAAACATGTAAGCAAATGTTTATAGCAGTTTTACCCATAATTGCCACAAACTGAAAACAACCCAAATGTCACAACTGGTAGATGAGTAAGTAAATTATGGTACAGCCATAAAATGGAATCCTACTCAGCCAAAAAAATAAAAAAGAAAGAAAGAAAGAAAAAGAAAAAAGAGAAAGAAAAGAAAAAAAAAAGAAACTAATACCTGCAACAACATGGTTCAACATGGGTGTGTCACAAAAGCACTATGCTAAATGAAAAGGCCAGACCAAAAAAAAAAAAAAGATTACATAATATATACTTCATTATCAGACATTATGAAAAGGGCAAAACTAAAGGGACAGAAATCAGATCAGTGGTGGCCAGGAGCTGGGGGAAGGGACTGTCTACAAAGGAGCACAGTCAAGTCTTCTGTGGTAATGGAAATGTTTTGTATCTTGATTGAAACTGGCAAAATATAAAAAATTTATCACATTGGATAAAACAAGGAGCTGACAAATAGAAAATGGGGACATCTTTTATACTGTGTTCAAATGTAGAAGGAAGAACGAAAGAAAGTCATTAGTAGCTTATCTTTCTAAATTGACCTATAACTACAGAATGATATTTACTAATTTACTAAAGTAATGTTTACTAAAATAATACTTATATTTGAATGTAGATAAAAGCCTTTAATCATTGGAAGTGGCTTCTTTATTTTGTTAAGCTGCATTAAAGAACAGAACTTTGTAAGCAAGACCACAAAATTGACCTGATAACAATAAACCCCACTTCTAATGAAGGAGTCGGAGAAGCAAAGTCACTTAGGAGTGAGACCCACTGCTACCTTGGAGGAGATGGGTCAGGAAAGATGAAGGGGTTCCCCACTTCCAAGGACAGAGTGGGAAAAGTATTCTAAAACAGTTGACCTCTAGTCATAGTTGTGACTTTTCTAACGGCGGGCTGCCTGTTTGGAGGATGACTTCAGATCTGACTCCATTTTTTGTCTTCCCTGACTTTTTTCTTGCCCACAGCATCCTTCACTAGAGTCTGCTTCAAAAGCCTTAATGTTTTGCTTGCTTAATTAGTTGTGTCCATCAAGAGTGGATAAAGGAGTGGTAGGAAATGAGCTGTTTTTACTGCTAAAACAGCATTTCCTTGGCAACTATGATAAGATGCTCTGGAAAAGTCAAGTCCATAGTGCCTGGAATCTGCATGAAAGCAAAAGACCACTCATGACCTTGTGATTCCCTGAGTGATGATACCTATTAGTGAAAATGATTTGAGATCGAGCCTAGAATTTGGTCAGGGATGAAGGGCCTAAGCAGGAAGTCTTCTTGTTCACTGTGACCTAGATCACCCAACTGACCCATGTATTGACTGACCAACTAGATGGAAACTGCTTATCCAATTTTATGCTTTGTTACATGCTTTGTTAATAAGGTCTTAGTGACTGATGATTAAGGATCTGTGATTTTTCTTGGTAATCATTTTATAAACAATAGTATATTTGGAGGGAGCAAATGAGTTCAGTTTAAAACACTAATAGCATCCATTAACTAATGACACTGTAGGTAAATATAGTTCTAGTATCTTTAATGCTCTGAGAGAGCCCTAGTTTACAAATATGATTTCTGGTTTGTGGTTAAAATAATTTGCTCACCTTCCACAGGTAGCACATACAAAGAAATTTCCTATGTTAATATTTTTAATAAACACTTGTTTTTGATTTTGCAGAGAATGCCCTTTTCAAAGTCTTCTCAACTCTTCCAAGCAAAGTAAATCCATTTTTTCTCTAAGCTCCTATTTACCTTTGTTCATTCCTCAGTCACAGCCTTTATTACGTTGTATTATCCTGTTTAGTTCATCTATTCCTTTTGCTAGGATATAAACTCCAATGGGACAATAACCATTTTTCTTTTTCTTTATATCTTTATTCCTCCTACCTTGTTTCCCCAAAAATAAGACCTAGATGGACAATCAGCTTTACTGCGTCTTTTGGAGCAAAAATTAATACAAGACCCAGTATTATATCATATTACCTGGTATTATATTGTATTATATTATATTATGTTATATTATATTACATATTATATTATATTATATTATATTATATTATATTATATTATATTATATTATAATGACCAAGTCTTATATTATAGTAAAATAAGACCGGGTCTTATATTAGTTTTTGCTCCAAAAGACACTTAGAGCTGATTGTCTGGGTAGGTCTTATTTTCAGGGAAACACAGTATTATAACATTAGGTGCTTATAAAATGATTTTTTTTCTATAAGAATTTTCACAAAGGCTTACCCTGGAGATATAATTACATGAAGACTGCCATGGCATAAACTTCAGCATGAGGTCAAAACTAAGGCCAAGGAAATAAGAGGTTGGCCTGATCCAAGTTTGTTCCAGGAAGCTCATTGTTCCTCGGAGGAATTCAGGGATGCAGGTCAGTTACAATCTGGATCTTGGATCTGGTTTTCTTTAAGTTGTCTTGGGCACAGGTCGACTCTCCTAAATGACAGCAGCACCAATACAGACTCTCTCTAGGCCTAAGGCCGGTCCTGAAATGAACTCTAGAATGAAGGACAAGGCCATTTATTAAGGCCTCAAAAAACATGGCCCTTAAGCTGCTCTAAACTGTTGAACATTTTTTATGAGTATTTTAAAAGGATATTTGTTCACATATTTTTCCAATCAGTCTGATCAGCATTTATGCCCATTTCTTTGGTAATCCTGGAAAAAGTAACTGATCCAAAAGTTCTTCTTTGGAATTTATTTTCATTTATCTTTTATCTGTAGGCAAAACTACATGTTCAAAGCCATATGCCAAAAAATAAGATTATCTATACTTCTCATCCTACTTTTACTCCCCTTAAATAGTCCTTTAAATTACAATAAAAAGGCAGCAAACACACTCCCTGTATTAATTAATTATTGTTGCATGATAAATTAACCCAAAGCTTAGTGGCTTAAATGATGATAAGCATTTATTATCCACACAGTCACCCTGTGTGTGGATCAGGAAGGAACTTGGAAACAGCTTGGCTAGGTAGTTACAACTCAGAACCTCTCATGAGGTTGCAGCGAAGATATTGGCCTGGGCTGCAGTCATCTGAAGGCTTGACCGGGGTTGGAGGAAGCAATTCCAAGATGGCTCCCTCACATGGCTAACAAGTTTGTGCTGGCTAGGGGCCGGCAGTCTCAGTGCCGCACCCTGTACACCTCTCCCCAGGACTGCTCGAGTGTTCTCATGACATGGCAGCTGGCTTTCTCCAGATTGGGTGATCCAAAAGAAAGAGCAAGGTGTGAACTGTGATGTCTTTTGTGGCCTGCAGAAATCACACATCTTCACTTCATTTCTTCTGTACTGTAATGGATACACAGGCCAGCCATGATTCAGTGTGTGAGGAGGGGACTCTATACGGGCGTGAACACCAGGAGGCGAGGATCACTGAGGGTCACCTCAGTGTGGATACTGTACTTCCACATTTAAATTTTTGCACCACATCAAAGTCAATTACATAAAATAAACCGTGTGTTCACATCTTAGTGATGAAGTTTGAGGTTTCTCATGGACCATCTCAAAACCCCTTCTGCATGTTTCATGCATATAGTAATAATCCTTCCAGCCACTCACCTGAGGCATCCTGATTCTAACTTAGTAAAAGTTATCTGTCTAGACATGGAGTTCTTAATTTTACTGGCTCTTAGGCTTCTTTGAGACTCTCCATATCTAAGCACCAATATCTGTGAAAAATGTACATACCCCAAGTATACTACTTTACATACACCTTCAAGAGTTTTATGGACTTCTAGAGCTAAGAAAAGAAACTTCAGCCTGCACACTACATACACAATATTTTCAGCCACCTGCCAAATATAAATGTCATAGCTAACGCTCAACAATAGGCTGATGTCCAGTATTAGCTAAAGGGCTGGCTAACAGTCTATGTAAGTGAAAATACAGAGAACCTTTATGTGAAGTAAAAATTCACCTTTAGTTTCAGAGTTGTATTTTTCTTGATCAGCCTGGTAAATTAAACTGGCCGTACTTTATAGTGGGCTTTCTTGAGTTTGGGTTACACTGAACAGATGCTTCAGGCTAATATTAGGCATTAACTTTAACGTATATATACACAAACAGAATGACTCTCACTAATATCTCATAATGTCACCAAAACCTTCCAGCCCCAATTTTAAACATCACTCACCACCAAACAAGGTTACAGTAACAGTGAATGCTGTTCAGGACTCCAGGTAGCTATGGGAAAAATGGTTTCTAAGTATAAAGGCAGACAGAAATTCATCACAAGACACAGGGTTCTCCCTACCTCAAGCTAAACCTTTTTCTACAGACGTAGATCATATACTGAACAACAAAAAGTACAGGTTCTCCAAATCTATAAAACTACAGTAAGTCAGTTCCGTTCCTCTTAACCACTTTCTTTGAATTAGTGCCCCAGTGCTTGGTACTGACTATATAAAAAGATCCATGTTATTTCTCCATAAACAGTTAATCTTATCAGAAGCATTAGTGGTTGTGGTTTAACATGCAGATTACCGGACCTACTAAATCAGAATCTGGTATGAGCATAGTCAGGGAGGGGGGCGGTGGAGGGGGGTTCTCTGCATACTTAACAGATTCACTAAGGTAGTTTCACCCTGTGGATGGATGTAGGATGCAAGTGCTGTAAAAGAAGAAGGGTAGGTGGGAGAGAAAACTTAGATTCAAAGCAGATAAATGGAAGCACATGTTTCTCCCCTTTAAAAAAAAAAATGAAACAAACAAAAAATATGTCGCAAAATAGGAGAGTCCCTAAAAGGTATCCCTAAAAGGATCTTGACGCTGCCTTTTAAAGTATTTAATAACATAATTTACAGGAAGTTAATTTAGTGTTGATGTTTGTGGTCCTTTTGTGGGCTATGAACCTCTGGCCATGAAAAGGAATGTTTGAAAGGGATGTTTCTGGGACACCACAAAAACCTTACAGATGACATGTGAGCTATGGGTTATGACGACTTTGGGAAAACACTACAGTAAATACTTATTGTCTTAATTTTCTGACATAAGTGAAAACAGATGCTTGTATTAAATGGCTGATTAAGAATAAGTGTTATATAATGCAATTCAGCTGACAAACAGGGAATTATAAGACTAACTAATGTTCTTTTTAAACAGCTGATAAAGGGCACTGAAAGTATTTGGAAAAGCACTGACATGTTGGCGGAAAATTGTGAATGTGGGATTTCTTACCAAGAGCATATGGAGAAGGAATTTCGACTAACCTAGAGTGTGAAGTATTATTACTTCTTGTTATTTCTTTTCTTTAATTTTTAAATTAGTTGATGTATTATATTAGTTGAAAGTATACAACATAGTGATTAGGCATTTATATAACTTACAAAGCGATCACCATGATAAGTTTAGTATCCATCTGGTACCATGCATACTTATTATATGATTGACTGTATTCCCTATGCTATATTTTACATCCCCCTGTATAATTTTTAGTGATTCAAGTGAATGGCTATATTTTATTAGCCATTCTGATGACTCAGTTGTAATATCAATATTTAAAATTTGAGTTACTGTTCCCCAAACAAGATAATAAAAATAATGACTTTCTCCAGTGAAAAACTTTATAGTTTTGTAACTAGATTGTTCTGCATAAGAGCAAAACCCTAAATCACAGTAGTACCAGCATGTTGATCAATCAAAAAATCAATGGTGCATCACACCAAATTTAATCCATTTCTAGGACTTTTATCTGTTTCATATTTATTTGTTTTATTTGTATTTGTATTATTTGTATTACAAGAAGGACCAGCACAACAATGCAGAATGGCACACACATGTGTGTAAGCACACACACCTGGATCTAGACGCCTGATTTTATATATACATTTTTCACTGGTTATTACTCTTGATCATGGTCTAAAAGCCAATCGAATATATAAAGGTTCTATGGCAGATGTCATGGAGTCTTCTAAGCACAAGGACCAGAACTTGAAAAGGATATGAAAGCAGAAAAGAGGGGACTGTAGAGAAAGAGTGAGAGGAAAATTTGGAAGTCATTGGTTGAATACAGCAAAGAAAACGGTGAGTGAAAGAAACAGAGATCAAAGAGGGCGACTGGTATGTTGAAATGGTATTAAATGCCTGCAACTATGATCCAGCTGCCAATTAGAGGGTCACATTTCATGGGGACACTTGACACAGAAACTTGGTTTCACGGAAATGTTGGCCACCACTCAAGTGAAGAGAAATATGGCCTTTGAACTTCAGATCCAACTCAGTGAGCCACCAGAAAACTGCAAAGTTCTCTACAAGTTCTTCAAAATATCAAACTCCAACAGCAACAATGGAACAAAGATCCAGGAACAAATAGAAAAGTAACTTTAAAAAATAACACTGTAATATCTGTCTCTTATTGTGCATAGGTTGTTGCCATACCTAATAACGCATGGCATAGTCAAAACCATTTAAGAATGAATTATGGTGTTAATATAGTTATGGTTTGTCCAGTCTGGTATGAACAGAGCTTATCAGATGAATGTAAATTTGTGCTTTTTTCAAGCTTGCTGATGCCAAGATAAATGAGAGAGAAACCATGACGTTTTCCATCAAGTGGAACATTTAGCATGACATAGAAACTCCCACTTCTGCCTTGAAAATAAATAAATAAATAAAGTGTGTATTGTCTTCCAAAGGGATGATTTCTGCTGTATCCAAACAGATGAAGTCTCAGCTGTGAGGCGAGAGCGAGGGCCAAAGTAGCTAGAGGCAGAGGCTGATGTGAAAGCCAAGAGAAAGTTCTGAGGACTCTTATTGTGTTGAGAGAAGGGGGAAAAAGGAAAGAAGGAAAGTAGGAGGGAAATAAAGAAGGAGGCTGAAGGGAGAGGAGGATTAGGAACAAAACGAGGAAGGGCGGAACAACCCAGGACCTGAGCATCTCAACCAGACAGACTGCAGCAAGCATCCAGGGAAAGTCAAGTACCCAGAACTGCATCCCAGGGATGTGGAGAAAAAATTGACCAAGGACCATGACTTGTGCTCCCAAATCTTTCACAATAAAAGATAAATCTGCTTTGAGCAGGACCTTCCAACCCCCTGTAGGGAGACTTGGACAGGGAATAGGAACAGAATGCTGATGGCAAGAATTGTGTTTAAAAACTCCACAGTGCTATGGCTCCTCTCCTCAGTCCCGGGATCACTAGGAGGCCGACACAACACAGGCGGATGAACACTGGATGTGGATATCCAGCAACAGAGCATTCTTTTAGCTCACCATTTTTTAGGACGTGTCCAGGAGAATAGAGTGTCAAGGACATTCTCTAGCTGTCATGGCAGTTAAAGAGTTTTTTTAAAATGTGTCTGCATCGGGGGATCACTTCATAAGTTGTGTGTATATATATATATATAAAACTATAGTGTACACTGAAACTAATATAATATTGAATGTCAACTGTAATGTTTAAAAAATTTTTAGATTTTTTGATATGTCTGGTCCTTACATCATATCTTACTTAGGTTAAGAAAGTTACTACCAAAAAAATCTATTAAAGTCACCCGTATATTATTTATTAGTGAAAGCTAAAAATTTTATTATTCCCTTTTTCCAAGGAAGAAAGTCCGATGTTGAAAAAAGTGAAGTCGCGTGCTCAGACTCACATTTATTCCTATATTTTACCCACTAGACCCTATTGCTATTTGCCAATATTTATCTTTCCAATTCTTAATGAAACTATAAATTGGAGTAAACCTCAATGGGAGAACATGGCCAGCATTTTCCTTCTAATTCTAGTAAAAATGTGAGTAATTAGGGAATCTTTCTGTGACAACAGGATCAGTTGGGTGTTTGAAGATGAGCAGGAGGAGGAAGGGAGGGGCTGTTCTTCAGATGATCTGATACTTTGACCTAAACTTCCTGGCTAGAGATGACTTTGACTCCACTTGGTAAAGTTAAAGAAGGAAACTGTCCTGTATCCCCTGCAGGCATATCTGTAACAGGATAAATTCCAGAGTTCTCTGCCAGCATGCCCTTGGCAGCAGTCCCAAACCCCACCTTCAAGGACAGAATATGCTGCTCTAGAGAAGAAAAGCCCATCAGGCCTCGCACGCCCACACGCACATGTGCAGAATAGACTCTCAGCAGGACCCTCGGGAAACCAGAATGTTTCCTTATCAGCTAACAGAATGGAAAAATCAAAGGGTGGCATTTAAGGAGAAAAAAAATCTGAAACTCCACTTTGGTATATTGTTAGATGCAAAGCACCCCCAAGCAACGTCCTAGCATGGATTCATTCTCCACTCAGAGAGGAGAGACCATTCACTGTATTGGAGATACAATGGAATACGTTTCATATTACAAACCACCCTATGAGCACACAAATGTTCCTTAACATAAAACAGAAAGAAGATGAGCAGAAATGTATATAGTAACATGGACAATTAAAGGAAAAATTTCCCAAGGAAATTCACATAACCCGGACTTTCTGAGTAAGGAAATTCATTGAGCATTTGCTTAATTCCTGTATCTTTTTAATTAAATTTATTGGGAGGCATTGCTTAGTAAAATTATATAGGTTTCAAGTGTATGATTCTATAATACATTATCTGTGTATTGCTTTGTGCGTTCACCACATACAGTCAATTCTTCTTCCATCACCATATATCTGACCCCCTTTAGCCTCTTCTGTCATCCCCCTTCCCTCCTTACCCTCTGGTAACCACTAAACTGTTGTCTGTCTTTATGAGTTTTTGTTTCTTTGTCTTGTTCATCTGTTGCTTTCACTTTTATATCCCACATATGAGTGAAATCACATGGGTCTTGACTTTTTCTATCTGACTTATTTTGCTTAGCATGATAATCTCATGATCCATCCATGTTGTTGCAAATATGTACCCTGTACGTTCATTGCAACATTATTCACAGTGGCCAAGACATGGAAACAACCAGTATCCTTCAATAGATGATTGGATAATGAACATGTGGTACATATATAAATAGAATATTACTCAGCCATAACTCCTATATTTTGCGTTGACAAATCATGTGGTGCTTTTTTTTTCTTAACATACTACATGAATTCCTTTTTTTCCTATATATCACTTAAAGCTAGTGCATGGCAACACAATGGTATAGCTTAACTCCTACAAATTATGATTGAAGAATTAAGACACCAACAGTTTCATCTAAAAGAAAATGACTTTCCAGTTTTCCCAGCACCATTTATAACAGAAGCTTCATTTTCTCCATTGCATGTTTTTGGCTCCTTTGTCAAAAATTATTTGCCCATATATGTGTGGGTTTATTTCTGTGCTCGCAATTCTGTTCCATTGGTCTGTGTGTCTGTTTTTCTGTCAATACCATGCTGTTTTGATTATTGTCACTTTGTAGTATAAATTGAAGTAAGGAAGTATGATACCTCCGGCTTTTTTCTTTTTTCTCAGGATTGATTTGGGTATTCTTGCTCTTTTGTGTTTCCATACAAATCTGATATTTTTTTGTTCTATTTCTTTAAAAATATAGAGAGGTTATGGAGAAAAAGAAACCCTCAGACACTGCTGGTGGGAATGTAAATTGGTACAGCCACTATGGAAAACAGTATAGAGGTTCCTCAAAAAATTAAGAATAAACTTACCATATGACACAACAATCCCTATTCTGAGTATCTATCCAAAAAATTTGAAAACATTTATTAATAAATATACATATACTCCTATGTTCACTGCAGCATTATTTATGATGATCAAGACATGGAAACAGTCTAAGTGTCCTTTGATAGATGATTGGATAAAGAAGATGTGGTACATATACACAATGGAATATAAGCCATAAGATGAAATAGTGCCATTTGTGACAACATAGATGGATCTTGAGAATATCATGCCAAGCGAAATAAGCCAGATAGAAAAAGTCAAGAACCATATGATTTCACTCATATGTGGGATATAAAACTGAAAGCAACAAAGGAACAAGCAAGACAAACGAATTAACAAAAATCCATAGACACAGACAAGAACATGTGTCTATGTGACAGAAGGAGATTTGACTTTGGGTGGTGAATGTACAATATAATACACAGATGATGTATTATAGAATTGTATACTTGAAACTTACATAATTTTATTAGCTGTCACCCCGATAAATTTAATAGAAGTTATTTTTTAAAATAAATAAATAAATAAAATTGTTGTGTGGCCAAGTAGTTTTAACTACAACTAATTTCAAACTCCTTGAAGACAGAAAATGTCTTACTCATCCTTTTAGTCCGAATATGATGACTTTTTAAAGGATGTTAATCAAATGGCAGAATGAACATATATAAGTCTATTCCTGAATAACACAATCAGCCATAGCTTCTCAGATCTGGCTTCTGAGATTTTATAAAAGTAGAGATTAGCACTTATGTTATAACATCAAAAACAAATGCTAATCTCAATTATAAACATTTCCTTATTTTACGTAGCTTGAGAAGGAAGTCTTAAAATTTTTCCAAATAATACTTTAAAATCCTGGAACAAAACAGCAAAAACATTAAAATCACCTTTATATTGATATTAAAACTTAAATAGCAAAATAATTTACTTGCAACTTTTAAGTCTTACTCTGCACTCAGCCAGAAAGATTCATTAGCACTTAGATATGCAAATTTTCAAAAGCTGTTGATCACTGGTTCTCAATTCTGGCCATATTGGAATCACCTGAGGAATTTTTAAAACTCTCTCACTTCAGACCAATGAAATCATAACCGAGTAAGGAATTGTACTGATATTTTTGAAATATCCCAGTTATTCTAATGTGCAGTAAGGGTTGGGATAGATGTTATAGCATTTGTACTCATAGCTAAACTTAGTTTTAAAGAAAACATTGAATTGCTGTATCGTAGGTGAAGCTTGAATTAGAACTCAATTTTCTCTAAAATTAATTTCTAATCTGACTGGAAGGTGGCTTAAAGTGTGTAAATTTAGTCTGGTTTTCTAACGTGTGGGCTTTAAATGTAAAGTCCATGACTAGAAAATAATAATGAACCTTGTAGTGGACTAAATCCTGATTCAGTCTTGCTATCCACAGAACTTTTACAAAGTAGCCTGAGACCTTGATTTTTACCCCTCTTACCATGTACTTTCTTGGTTGTTGGGACCATCCCAACATAAGAAACTGTGGGCCAGAGAAAACAACTCACAGGGTATTTTAGTATTTAACATTCTACAAGGTTCTGGATGTCACATTTCTTAATGTGTATATTGTGTATAGCCTAAATTTTGTGTTTTGGTTCCTAAAGCAATGGAAGAACTTTTTTTATTGACACCAAAATGGATCTGAAAGAAGCTCCTTTAATTTATCCAGTTGTCTCCACCACATCCACTGATAGAAGTACATTTTCTTCCTTCAAACACAAATTTAATTCAACCCTTGTAGCGACTCCTCCATTTACTGGAAAAGCCACTCACATATGTTTCAGAAGCACGTTTTTATGGAGACTGAATCATCAACTTTGTAAGTATTGATAGCTTCATATTTATACATTTTTGTTAAAGAAAAATTTCCCTTTGTCTTACATTTTCTCCTTTTGTTTGAGAGATGGTTGTATCTGAGCCTTTCGATTTGGAGGAAATTTACTTTGCATATCCCTCCACATGGGACTGGCCACACTTGATGTACCACAGAGGAAATCAGCGGAGGAACCGTGGCATTGACTAGATTCTCGCATATAGAAAATAAGGTTCACATTGGGTGACTTTTACCCTGATTCTTTTCACTCTTAAGATATTTATCTTAAGTCTCAGAGTTTTCCTAGAATGAAGTCCAACCATGGAGGGAGACAAAAGGCTGAATTCTGTGGGAAGTCAATGGGGTGTTAATGCTCAAACCAGTACATTCTCTGGAGTTAGATTTCCTGTATTCATGGTTCCGTTATATCACTTACTAGCCATGTGACTTTAAGCAGCCTTTGATAATTTTGTTGTGGATAGACTCTAAGATCACCCTCAATAATCCCCTCCTCCTGCATTCACTCCCTTGTGTAATCACCTGTGTGACAGGATCTGTGAGTTGCTTACAAACAGAAGAATACGGCAAAGGTTGATGGGCTGTCACTTCCATGATTAGGCTAATAAGACTGTAATTTCCATTTTGCCTTCAGACTCATCTGGGCTTGTACAATTTGATGAAGCAAGTGGCCATAATGGAGAGGCTCATGTGGCAAAGAACTGAGGTGATCTCTGGTGAATGGCCAGTACAAAAATGAAGCCCTCAAACCAAAAACCCTCAAGGAACTGAATTCTACCAACAACCATAAGCACTTGAAGTGGATCATTTCCCAGTCAAGCCTTCAGATGAGATCCCAGCACTGGCCGACACCTTTGCTGCAGCCTTGTGGGAGACCTTGAAGGAGAGGACCCAGCTGAGCCAGACTCAGACGTTGTGAAATAATAAATGTGTGCTGTTTTAAGCTGCTAAATTTGTGGTAATTTGTATGGAAGGATAACTGATTCCGGGTGGTGAACACACAGTGTGATATATAGATGACGTATTACAGAATGGTCCTCCTGAAACCTATGTAACTTTACTAATACTTGTCACCCCAATAAACTTTAATTTAAGAAAATATTGTGGTAATTTATTATGCAGCAATAGATAACTAACATACTCTTTAGGCTTAGTTCCTCATCTGTGAAATGGGGATAATAATAATATATATTTTATAGGCATATGGATAAAATGTGATCATTCATATAAACACTTGGCAACAAACACCATGCCTGATATATAGTAATATGGTTAAGTAGTATATTCTTTACATGTTTTTTTAACAGAATGTATGTATTTAAACCACTGTTTTTCTATTTTTAACATGTTCTTTCTTTATCTGATACTTTAGAGTTTTACATTTTTACTTTAGTATTCTAGTAATCTCTCACATTATATTATCCTGTTTATTTTTTTATTTTACATTTATTCTTAGATCACTTTTATTAAGTTCATCTACTTACTTTCAATGCTCTTTCCTTTAAACCTACTTTTATA
Organism: Rhinolophus ferrumequinum; assembly: GCF_004115265.2. Lineage (NCBI taxonomy): Eukaryota > Metazoa > Chordata > Mammalia > Chiroptera > Rhinolophidae > Rhinolophus > Rhinolophus ferrumequinum. The sequence goes on from NC_046285.1 coordinate 30,121,434, forward strand.
AATGGCAATCAGGGAACTGGCAAAATGGAAATCTTTCTGAGGATGGTGACCCAGAGAGAACGGTTGGTCGGATCTCCTGAATGGCCCTCCCTTCATTAGACATCTCATTTTTGTCTTCGACAAATCTGTCAACTGACATTAACCTGTAAAAACATTTTAACTGTCTTTTCTATAATACAGCAAATTAGTGAATACTTGACACAGGGAAACCTTATTTTTAAACCTTGAATCCTAAACATGTTATTCTTAACATAACTAACATATTCTTAGTACCAAAACAAATTATACTTTATCAATTTTTACATTTCTAATAAAAGTTTCTTTTATCATGGGGGCTGGATCTCATTCAGTTTTACCCAGTAGGTGCTCAATAAACAGTGCTTGAATAAACAAATAAATAGAACTGCAAGAAATTTTAGAGCTGTAAAAGATGCTAAAATAATTCTTTGTTGTTTTCAAACTTGTTTGTTTTCTTTTAGGAGAGGAACCATTTGTTTCTAGGGTACACTTTAAATACAGTCCCACAAATACATAAATACATATATCACTCAAATAATAGCAGAACCCCACTACTAGGCTTATTTTTATTCCTCACTATTATCCCTTCCCCTACTACAACCTCCCCTGCCCTAAGATGAAAGAGATCCTTTTTGGCCCCTGGCAAGTATCAACCACTTTGGAGAAATGAACTGGAACTTGGAATGAGGACACATTCTTGTTCGGTCAAAGCGAGGTTGGAAGGGTTCTGTAGAGAGTGAGAGTCAGACCATATAAGTGGCTGGAAAAATTTACAGAGCAAGATGTAGGAGCCCTTCTCTCCAAAGACAGCCTTTTATTTGCCTCTTTATAATCAATCTAAGGGAGTCAGGGCTGATCGCGACTAAGAAGACACAGTTGCAGCCAGTGGCGAATTCTTAGTCTTGGCTTCTTCTCTGACTACTTTAACATCCACTGAGTTCTGGCCCCTGGGAGATGCCTGGGTCTGGCCCTGTTGGGAAGGCCCCTTATCTTTCAACCATCTTCCTCTTTGCCCCAACTTGTATTTGTCCCCCAGGCCCCTACTTGTGTGCCATATCCTCTCATAATTCTTGATCCTTCCGTGTGGGTTAGGTCCTTCTGCTTTTTCTCAAAGCTCTTTGTGCTTCTCCCAAATCAGAGGATGATCTCACTCTACCATAATTATGCCTATCCATCCCTATCTCCTCCACTAACTGGTTGCTCCCTAAAAACAGATGCCAAGCTATGTCTTCCCAGATTCAGGGCTCTGCGTGCACAAAGACTATATAATCTGTTACTTGAACATATTGACATATCTTTACGAGCACATAGGACAGGGAATTGGTATCACATAGAAATTAAGGGTATAGTCTTTTGCCACTTGCTGGTTTTGTGACTTTGGGCAAATCACTTAAATACTCTGAGGTATAATTTTAAGCTCAATAAAATGAGAGTAATAAAATACCTGCTTTATAAGGAAGTTTCAAGAATTTAGATTTTCCACATTAAAATAGTTAGCCCTAAATTACCACAAGAAATATGAGCTCCAAGAATGTTACCTATGATAATAATAACAATTATTAATAGCTATGAGACTTATCATCGTCTGCCCGTTTTTTTTGTTGTTGTTTTTTTTTTATCCTTGGAGTCAAAGATTTCAACCTTGTCAGGTAAGAACCTGAGATAAAGAGCCAGCTGCGTCCGTCCTCTTCTTAGTGCCAAGTCCCACCCAAGAGCCTCAGGCCCTCGGCCATCTGATTACACTTGTATCTTAGATGTTCCTCTGTGGCTTTCCTCCCACTTGCCTCCAGAGGTCTGATAGAGTTGGCTAGAAATAGTAGCCTTTGCCTTCTGGCTGATTACACAGGAGTTTCTGCAGAGAGGTGTGTCAAGCCCCTCGGTCTCATTATAAGCTTTTCTTGGCTCCCTTCAACATATATTGTTCTCTGTGGTTTTTTTCTTTAGCCTGTACTCCAGGAAAAAAAAAAAGTCTATGGTGCCAAAAATAAAGATTCTGAGAGGTATCTGGAGCACAGGGGCTTTCAAAAGTGTAAAACAGTGTGGTAATTCTTCTCTAGAGCCTGTGTGTTATAGTTTAATTCCCCTCCTGAAGAACATGTTCAAGAGGATCTCTCCTGGGGGCTCCATGAAGCCTTACCAATTCCCAGGGATAGGCTGATCTTAGGGCAAGGGTGAAGCTTTCCATAGAGAAGACCAAAGCTTGAACTTGACAATCAAACACGGTGTTGACAATGGTCAGGAGAGAATGTGATAGCGGGCTTTTCTCATTGTTCTGTAGAGCAACTCTTTCCCTTGCACCACCTTTCTGCCAAGAACTTGCCGGCTCATTTCATTTATTTATCCTCCTGACAATTTGGACACAAGAGCATATATTATTTGGTATACATTTTTTTTTCAGTACTGACTCACTTCTCTGTGACCCAATCCATATTTATTAAATGAATACTTGCTATGTCAGACTGTTTATTAAAACCTTCACATCACTTATCTCATTTAGTCCTAAAATACTGTGATAGTTATTATTCCCATTTTACAGATGAGAAAACTGAGACTTAGCAAAGGTAAATGGTTTTCCAAAGAATATAGTCATTAAGAAGTGGAGAGGAGAAGAAGTTTGTTAATAATAGTCTCTAACTTTAAGCTTTTAAAAAGAAAAGGGGGAGAGGGGAAGTCGAAAAGGGTAAAGGAGGCCAAATATATGAAGACGGAAGGAGATTTGACTTTAGGTGGTGAACACACAATGCAGTATACAGACGATGTGTTATAAAATTGTATGCTTGAAATCTGTATAATTTTATTAACAAATGTCATCCCAATAAATTTAATTAAAAAAGAAGAAAAAATAAAAGTAAGCAAGTCTCTTCTAGTAACATATTTTATATAAGTATGTGGCTAGGTTGCCAACAGGCATAAGACATGGAATAAATGATTTATTTTTAAAATCATTTCTTTTTCTTATAAATAACCTACTATAAATATCAAATATATCAAAGAGAACAGTTTCGAGTCAGAAGCCCAGGATCCAGTCCTGGTTCTGCCATCAATGTGGGAAGGTTACTAAATCTCCTCTGCCCTTGGTGCCTTCATTTGTAAAATAAATGGTTAGCTAAGTAGGTAGCTCCCAAATGTTAGCCTGCGATGAAGTTTTCATCAGTGTATAGTGAAATGAGAAAAATAAGAACAATGGATATATTTGTATAAATTCATTTATTTTATAAATCTGTTAAAGTGGCTTGCTTTTATGAACAATGGGTTTTTCCCCTCTTTAACGTCCTCACATGGCAAAATTCAAGTATGCTCTCCAGAATGGAACCCTGATATTGAAAATATATGTGCATTTTTACTGGTCCATAAACCACTAGACTAAGTGATCATTAGCGTCCTTTCTAGCTCCAAAATTCTATCCTCTTCTTATTTGATATTAAATGATACTTGACTGACTCTAATGTAAAAAGAACGAAGAAAAGAAGAAGTTTTATTGCATTTTTTCAAATGTGTTCTGTGAAAGACAGCCCCTGGCAAGATATTATAGCTATTCCACCAGAGAAAACATTCTTAGTCAAAAGAATTTGGGAAACAAGAGGTTAAAAAAGTTGGATAGGTTTCTTAACAGAGAAGTTTTCAGAACCTGCAAAATTCTCACATTTACTGTGACTCCCGTAAAACAGACAAAGCATGACTGCTCCCCAAGTTATTGATGGGGAGAAGATGCCTGCCCCAACCCTCTTTTAAGGACAGTACACCTATTCCTGGAACACAGTCTGAGAAAAGCAGCTTCAGTTAAAAGCAAGTTCCTCGGTAGCTTTCATAAGAAAGATAAAATATAGCATTAGAGATAAGGAGACTTGCCACTTATTTTATAATATTAGGAAAACTATGGATATTTTCACAAATTACAAAAGAAATGTGGATGAAAACGCAATGGACTAGACAAAATGTTTTGACTGTTTTGACAGCATTTTTTTTTTACCATAACAAATAAAAATTGTGTCAAGAGATTTGTATCTAGTGATTACAATGTGATAATTAAAGCACTTGGAGTTTACAGAAGTCTGCAGTAACAGAACTGTGGCTGCTATCATCCCTACACAGTCAATACAAGGTGAAAATAAAACCATCTGTAGATGTTGAGCCTGAGAAAAACCCCAGACTCCTTTGAAATGGTATGTCCTTGTTAAATATTTCAGCAGCAGGAACAATTAATTCTGAATGCTTGTGTCTTGTAATTGATTTATTGAAACACGTTTACTATGCTCAAGGAACAAAATTCTTGATAAAAGAAAAAAATCTGTTGGTGTGTACTTATTTTTACTTTTCTTTGCATAATTATCTGATCAAAGTTGAGAAGGTTTACTTAGCCTTTTTTATTGCTTTTTACATGATCATATGAAAAATCAACTAGCCAAGCCCTCTGCCTTCACAAAGTCTAGATTCGTTTCACTTCACACAGTGAAGAGAACAGTTTTCACTTGGGACAAGATGATCTTGGAGCAAACCACCCAGAGGCAAGACCTAGGAAGGATCTTTCGGATAGTCTGACATTAACAACCTTTCTTTCTGACTTCATACACACCAGATTTTTGACAAGCCTGTGGCTCCGCATTACCTCCAACATTTTCCATTATAACTGTATGGTAAATTCCAGCCTGTTTTTCATAATCCTGCTGACTACAGCAGTCTGCAACCATAAAAAGCCTTCACAGACCTGAAGTTGGCTTAGAAAAGTGCCTTTGCAAAGGAACAAAAAGTACATGAAACATTTACGTTCAAAGACAGGAGAGAGGCAAACTCTTGTTTTGGTGCTGATAAACTCAAGAGATTGTTTTTAGGGTCTGAATTTCGAAATTTTAATTTTCTTCTGATGACATTTGTAAACAAAATACCAACACTAAATGAGAGCACTTTAGCCAGGAAAGGGGGGAGTGTCCTGTCCAGCAGATCAAACCCTCTTCTAAACTCCACTGGAGAGAAGTGCCTATGAATTAGCACATGACCCTACGGGGGGTGTGCCTGGAACCCTTCAACCTCCAAGTTCACAGGTATGTGTGAAGTTTACAGTAAAGATTCAAGGTTTCAGAATTAGCTTCTTTTTAAGCCTTAAGCTGGTACTGGTTTAGTCCTTGGGGAGGAGGATAAAAACACCAAACAACTCTTTTTAACAGACTGCAATACCCATCGATACAATATGATTCAATACACAAATACTGCAGTTTGAAACTATACCGTTCAAGCTACTGTGAACATCTGCTAAGCCTAATAAAAAGTTGGTTTTCATTTCTGCAATAAAGAGATCCAATTGAAAAGTAAATTGCAGAGGGGGGAAAAAGTAAAAGTTTAAGCAACTCCTTCATACATATGAACTTTGACTATCTGCAGAACAACTCTATTTCCCCCATCTGGTAAAGCAGATCACATCTAACATCAACATTTAAAAACTAGTATCTCTTAAAAATTATTTTTAAAACACAAAACATCAGAGCTACTTGCCTTTTGGCAATTTCTGTGCATTTCCCAGGACTAGTGCAATACTTCCACAGAGAAGTAGACACCCCAAGCTGGAGAGCATGTTGCATTTGCCACCTCACACAGGGAGTAATGCTGGTGGGTGTCCCGCAGCCCTGGAGCTGCATTTAAGTGGACTGTCTCCCAGTGACAGAGGCGGGCGGCTGCACTTAGCTGTGCCTGGGCTTACTCACAGGGGGTGGAGACAAAATGACATCATACCCTTTCTCACACACACCAAAAAAAAAAAAAAGACACAACAGCAAAAACATACCACCACATTTCCTGCTTGGTTATAACTGTCTGTCTCTTCTCTTCCCTCTGTGATTTAAGAGTTGAAATTATGCTAAATCTACGTTTGTGAAAGGAATAGTATTTAGGCACACACACACATTTTGAAACCTTTGATGAACTATTTTAAAAATCCAGAAAAGACATACTTAGACATTGGAACATTAAAAATATAAAATGAAACCTATTAGGAAGTAAACTCATAAGAATACACATTGAACAATTCTGAAGTTCCAATATTATGAGAAACATTTAAGAGTAAGTACTGGGTTACAGCAATTCATTGTACGGATATAGATAGATAGATGATAGATGATAGATAGATAGATTGATAGATTGATAGATAGATATACAGATATTCTATAGATATAGATGTAGAGATATAGTGAATTCACTATCACTGATTGATCCACAGTTCTGGCCATGTTCTGTAACAGTATCTCTACCTACATTATTGTAATTTAATCCTCACAGTGGCCGTACAGGAGATACGGTGTTATCCGTGCTTTAACAGTGAAAAAACTGAAGCTTAGACGGGTTAAGTGTCCTGACCAACCCAGTGCATCCTAATAGTTAATAATTTGGATGGGCTTTGGATTAGAACTGACCAGAGATTAAATTTGGATGCTATGTGCCTTTGAACAAATTTTTCTGTCTCATCCACATTACTTACATTTAAGTGCTTGCTCCTTGCCAGGCACTAATGCATTCACATTTTTGAAATATGTATTCCTCAGAATAACCTAGGAGGCCGTCACTGCCATCACCTCCACTTTACAGGTAAAGAAACAACAACTGGGCATAGAGAGGTTAAGTGACAAGCACAACAATGCCAACCAGCAACAGAGCTGGCATTTTAATCTGGCAATTAAACCCCAGGCCTTCCACTCTGAATTACTAAACTTTAAATTATAAGATAGAGATGATAGTGCCAAGTTCATACATTTGCCAGCAGGATTTTGGGATAGTATTTACCACAGTGCCTGGCCCACAGGAAGCATTTAATAAATAACAGTCACTCCACACACACACAACAGTGATGAGCATAATACAGCCCCCAATTAAGTAGAACTACGATGCTAACGCGGGTGTTTCTACCTCCAAAGTCCATGTGTGTCCTCTCTTCTCCTACAGCACATTACCCTGAATAGAGGCATTGCTGGACTGGTTGAGTTAATCAAGTGCCTTAAATGTTGTCTACATTTATAGCGACTCTTCAAAAATAGCTTATTTCATGGGGTTGCTGTAGCTGAACCCAAACAGTAAAAGGGAAATGGAATAATGCTAGTCACATGAAACTCTAGTCGAAAAACTTACCAAAGAAAAATGGAAGCGGCAGCCCTGTCTTCCAAATAAAGCGTGAGAAGGCACATTGTTAAAGTCATTTAGAGCTGGCCCAGTCTAAGCTTTCACGGTAGGAATGTTCTGGCACTGGGTACAGAGGGGATTGGGTTATTTAACAGGTCTTTTTCATCTCTAATTTTTTACTTGAATAGGCAGCTCTCTCAAACCCGAGTTTGCACATTTATCCAGCTGGCACTGTTAATTCTGTTTCTATACACTGTTGCCATTAAGTTAAGCCAGGAAGGCCACTGTACTAGCAGAAATGGCAGGTTTCGGACAGGGGGAAACCAGCAGAAATATTGAAAAGAAGGCTAGTTCTTCAAAACAGTGTGAGGGGCTGGTCTGAGGGTTAGGTAATGGAATCAAGGACTCAGTCTCCGCTTGGCCTGCAGGCTAAGTCCGGTCTACATTAGCAATAATTATTTGCAGGTTGAAACTGATGGGGAGCTAATTAAATAAAGGCTAATCTCTGATTGTTTTGTCAGAAAAAGAGGGTTTATTATCTTAGCTAGTAGCACAATGAGCAATCTGTGAAGACGTTGAAAGTATTGGAGCTCTCCTCAGACCAGGGAGGAGGCAGAAAGAAACAGGCCACGTCAGAGGAGGCATTTCACCTTTTCAATGAACAAAAAGTTTTCTGTCATGTCAGAGTCCCAACCCAAACAGGATGCAGACAAATACTCCAGAAGAACTGTAAGTGCCTTGCTCCATGGAATAAAACTTCAGGGCGGTGGTCATGTAATCATTGGAGGATTTAAGGCCATTTTCAAGGAAGAATTGACCTCCGACCATGGGTTCTTTTCATATGATAGTTATGGAGTAATTTTTGCATCCCTATTAGGTCTCAGTTATCATGAGAGAATGCCAACGTTAAGCCCTGGTTGAAATGCCTCTACAGGCACTGTGTCTCTCTCTGGAAATACAGAAATGTAAAGCTTGTGATGTGGAATATTGAACTAATTGTCACCAAGATCTGTGAAAAACATTGTTTCGCACATTTATTCAAACCCACAGAATGTACAACACTGAGAGTGAAACTCAGTGTAAAATGTAGACTCTGGATGTTAACAAGGTGTCATGCAGCTTCATCCGTTGTCACAAGTGTACCTACCACTCTGGTGAGGGATATTGGTAATGGGAGGGCAGGGTGTATGTTGTGTATCTGCATGTGTGGGGACAGGGAGTAGTTATATGGGAAATCTCTGTACCTTCTGCTCAATTTTGCTGTGAACGTAAAACTGCTCTAAAAAAAAAAAATCTATCAAAAAAAAAAAAAACCCTATTGAGAGAATATTTAGGAAGAACTACTGGAAAAACACATAAAATATATGCATATTTTCTCTCTGTTCTGTGAAGGCAGGAACCATGCCTGTTTTGTTTATCACTGTACTCAGTATATATGATAAGAGTGAAGTAAGTATATGAGTAAACATCAACTGAAGCACAATTCATGAATTCCTCCAGACAGTCTAAAGGTTAGTTCTGAATCAAGCCAGAGAAAGCTAGACTATTGGGTTACACAGTTGTTGGGACATGACTCTCCAAAGGTCCCTCATGTTTCTGATCTTATGAGCAGAGGCACAGATTCCCTCTGCTCCAGACTATCTTTTCACGAATATTTGTATAGCAAACAGCCTTGAAAGAGAGAAGTTTGCTAACTGTCCTGTATAATAAAGGTAATGTCTCCCTCTGGGAAAAGGGAACACATACACAGTTCCTATCACCAAAGATTCAAGTTGCCTAAACTCAGGTCTCCTGTCCTATAATACAACCCACAGCATGTGTAGGTATCCCCTATACCACCTTCCACTGCCCTATGGGGATTGGGGCTCCTAGAACGGGCAGAAATGCAGATATGCAGGCTACTGCTATTGGTATGAGTAAATAAACAGTCCTTTGTCTTTGACCTAATCTCCTGCCAGCCTCTATAAAGTGTGGAGGTTAGCTTGCACATGCAGTAAAATCTCAACTCTTCATAGTTCTTGACAAAAGAATTGGCCCATTCCAAAATATTTTATTAGATAATCTTTGGTATAACGCCATCATCTATGCTCAAGTCCACTCTAAGAATCAGATGTGACACTCTCTTGTGCATAGCAAGAGTGTTGCTGGATATTGCTTATTAAATCATATAGATCCTCCTTATAAAAACCGTGAAGAAAAAACTCTGTTCTTAATGTGAAAAAAGATTGTCTTTTTCTCTGAGCAACTGTATTTATTTTGTGACGCTGTAACCAGATTTCTCGTTCTCTGTTGACTGCTAGAAAACCAGAGCCAAATGTGTCCCCCACCCATACTAAGTGTATAGTTCTTTGTGGTATGCATGTTTTGGCATCATTCCTGGCTTTATTTTTCATCCCCACCCTTATTTCTTGCTTATTTTACTTGGAGTCTTAATTTATGTGGTTTTGTAAGTTGCTTTCATTCTTTTCTGGAATAAGGTGAGTTGTGTCAAAAATATGTGTCAAATATGCAAAGTGGGAATCTGGGAACCTGTTGTCTGCTTTCCTTTTCTATACAACGGTAGACACTGATGGAATTTTGGTACAATGATTGTATAGCAGCATTTCCTTATATATATTTTTCTCTTTGTGAAAGTAGGTAAAAGGTAGGAGGACATCTAGAACACTACTCTAGATAAGTGTCATATTTTTCGGTCATCCATTTGACTTTTTCAGTGTTCAGTGTTACTTTCATTATTTCAAACGAAACTTCCACTAAAACTTGTAAATCTTTCAAAGCTTGGATGTAAACTCTGTGCAGTCATTTTACCTATCAGTTTTCTCATATGTAAGGTCCTATTGCTATGAGGTTTAAAAAGGCTTATATATCTACAATTAACAATATGCAAAGATATGCTGTGCTTTTTCTAGAATATGCTAAGAAAAATAATTTTTATTATGACTCATATTTGAGAGGGGAAACCCAGTGTTCCATGCTGTTAGCCCAAATTTTGTTTCTATAATTACTGTACTGAACAAGACCCATGATCCAACTGGACAGGCATCCTGCTATGATGTGGGTACATTTGACCAGAGCATAAGTTCTTTTCCACAGTGCTTTTTATATAGTGCAGCAACAAGACAAGGATGCCACTTTCATCACACTTTTATTTAGCATAGTATAAGAAGTCTTAGCTACAGCAATTAGATAAGGAAAAGGTGAAATTATTTACTTAAGATTTTTCTTGTTTCTTGAGGTAAGCCTGTATTGCTATGAATTTCCCTCTTAGGACTGTTTTCGTTTTATCCCATAGATTTTTGGGTCGTTGTGGTTTCATTTTTGTTTACCTCAAGGTATCTTTCTGATTTCTTCCTTGATCTCATTATTGACCCACTCATTATTTAGTAGCATGTTATTTAGCTTCCATGTGTTTCTGTGTTTTTCCGTTTTTTTCTTCTAATTGATTTCTAGTTTCATACCACTGTGGTCAGAGAAGATGTTTGATATGCTTTCAGTCTTCTTAAATTTATTGAGACGTGCTTTGTTGCATAATGTGGTCTATCTTGGAAAACGTTCCTTGTGCACTTGAAAACAATATATATTCTGCTGCTTTGGGTGGAATGTTCTAAAAATAGCAATTAAATACATCTGGCCTAACGTATTTTTTAAGGTCTCTGTTTCCTTATTGATTTTGTCTTGAAAATATGTCCATTGGTTTCAAAAGGGTGTTGAAGTTCCCTGTTATGATTGTATTACTGTTGATCCCTCTGTGCAAAGCTCACCAGGCAAATGCAGTTTCAGATTCGGCCATGTGGGGGAGGGCTCAACAAAGGAAAGATGGCACCCACCTGTAGACTACAAAGGAGGAAAACTCTAGACAGGGAAAATGACAACTGTCGCTCTAGTTCTCACCTTGAAGGCAGATAACTCAGTCTTTCCCTGTCTGTCTCTGACACCTCCCGAGTCACCATCCCTCTGCTGGAGCCAAGGGTGAGTGCTTGCAAGCCAGTAAATCTGTGTGTGGGCCCTTTAAGAGGACCTCTGGGTTTCCTGCAGCTTTCTGTTTCACATGGATTGTTGAATCCCCACTGTTTTTCACAGGCAGATGTTGTACGGTCTCCTTTTCCCAGCGCTAGTATTCCAGGCCGGGGTTCCTTGTTCCTCTGGGAGGGGTGGGGGGGGAACCTCCACAGCTGAGATATGCCTCCCAATTCTCAACTGGCACATGTAGGTATGGAGCCAGCCTGTTTTGCATCTCTGCCACTCCTACCAATCTCAGCATGACTTTCTCTTTATATCTTTAGTTACAGCACTTCTATTCTGCTAGACTTTAAATGGTTCTCTAGGTTGATTGTTCTATAATTTAGTTGTAATTTTAATTTATTCATAGGAGGAGGCAAGCACAGCGTTTATCTACTCTGCCATCTTAGTTCCTATCAAAAATAATAAATTATGATTACAAAATGACAGCTTATAATAATTGAATAATTTGAGCATTTAAAATAAAAATTACTGACAAGGATAAAAGTGCACACAATTTTAATATATGATGTTCTGTGTTTTGATTTTGTGACACCCTATTTTCTTCTAATCTCTATCTCTACTAGGCTTAAAAATTCTTGTGTTTGAAGTTAAGGAAAAAATAACAAATTATATGATAATTAAATGCTTTAATAATATTGCAAAATTTATTGAAGAGGCTTTCTTTTCTCCATTGTATGTTTCTGGCTCTTGTGTCAAAAACTATCTGTTGATAGTTATGTGGGTTTATTCCTGGGTTTTCAGTTCTATTCCATTGGTCTGTGTGTCTGTTTTTCTGCCAATACTATGCTGTTTTGATAATTGCTGTTCTGTAGTATAAGCTGAAGTCAGGGAGTGTAACACCTCCAGCATTATTCTTTTTTTCTTAGGACTGCTTTGGCTACTTGGGGTCTTTTGTGGTTCCATACAAATATGATGATTTTTTTGTTCTATTTCTTTTTTTAAAAATGCCATTGTGATTATGATGGGGATTGCATTAAATCTGTATATTGCTTTGGGTAATGTGGCCATTTTGACCATGTTGATTCTTCCAATCCATGAACACGGAATGTTTATCCATTTATTTGTGTTTTCTTCAGTTTCTTTTTAAAATATCTTATAGTTTTCAGCATATAGGTCTTTCATATCCTTGGTTAAGTTTATTCCTAAATATTTCTCCAAAGAGGACATACAGATGGCCAATAGACATATGAAAAGATGCTCAACATCACTAATCACTGGAAAAATGCAAATAAAAATCACAAAGAGATATCACCTCACATTGGTTAAAATGGCTATCATAAAGACAAATAATAACAAGTGTTGGAGGGGCTGTGGAGAAAAAGGAATCCTCATACACTGTTGGTGGGAATGCAGACTGGTGCAGCTGATATGGAAGGCAATGTGGATGTTCCTCAAAAAATTAAGACTAGATTAACATATGACCTAGCAATCCCTCTCCAGGGTATCTACCCAAAAAATCTGAAAACATTTATCTGTAAAGATATATGTGCTTTGATATTCACTGCAGCTTTATTTATGGTGGCCAAGACAGGGAAACAACAAAAGTGTCCTTCCATAGATGACTGGATAAAGAAGATGTGGTTTATATACACAATGCAATACTACTTTGCCATAAGAAAAGATGAAATAGTGCCATTTGCGACAACATGGATGGATCTTGAGATTATTATGCTAAGCAAAATAAATTAGACAGAAAAAGTCGAGAACCATATGATTTCACTGATATGTGGTGTATAAAACTGAAAGCAACAAAGGAACAAGACAAACAAATAATGAAACAAAAACTCATAGACACAGACAATAATTTAGTGGTTAGAAGAGGGGAAGGGGGACTTGGGGTGGTAGGAGAGGCAAATGAGGTCAAATATGTGGTGATGGAAGGAGAACTGACTCTGGGTGGTGAGCACACAATGGGATGTGTAGATGATGTGTTATAGAATTGTACCCTTGAAATCTATATAATTTTACTAACCCAATAAATTTAATAAAAATTAAAAAAAAATAAGTGAATAAATTAAAAAGAAATAAGGAATGAAAAGAAAGGATTTGCTTGACCTATACTTGTGCCATCCAATATAGTAGCCATTAGGCACATGTGGCTATTTAAATTTAAGTTAATTAAAATTAAAAGTTCAGTTTTTCAATCATACTACCATATTTCAAGTGTTTTGTAAGTCATATGTGGCTAATGGTTATCATATCAGACAGTAAAAACAGAAAACATTCCCATCATTGTTAGTTCTGTAGTACAGCATTGATCTTGACCATGTTAACTAGCATACAACTCTACAAATTAAGAATGATCAACATTCATAGTTTGAATGGTGATTTAACTAATGAATTGAAGATTGAATGAATCACCCTCTTTTGGTTCTTTATCTATTCTTTCAAAATAAACATAACATGCTTTTATTATCTTCTTTGTTAAAGTTCAACTGATATAGGAATTCCTTCTCAAATTGAGAAAGTAACTAAGGAAGACAAAGGAATTTCCCCTGTAAATTTGCATCTCTTGAAAGGGCAGGGAGCCATTACTGGGAATGTAATATAGGGTTGCTCGCAGGATATATCAAAGTGGCCCAGCCACTGTTGATTGCCAACCCAACAGCCAGTCTCCTCATCCATTTTCCTCTCTGAGAGAACTTGCCTCCCATGGTAGAAGATGGTTTGGGAGGGCCATGTAAACAAGTTCAAACCCAATAATTTAAGGGAATTTTGTCAGTGTATTTCTATCAAAGATTTATTTCTCCAATGAAAATAAACTTATAAGAAGATAGCTCCTTCCCAAAGCCTTTTTCCCTGCTTTGAATATTATTAAATGAAGAAAAGATACTTAGAGGTATGGTAGCCATCTTGTGGCCATGGGAGAAAGATCTAGAAAAGTACAAAAAAACTCACGTAGAGCCCTTACACGGTTGACCCTAGGACAATTCCTGGAATGGCCTATCTATGGGCTTGCTGTAGAGAAGTTTTATAGTAAATAAACAAAAATGTATTTGTTTAAGCTACTTCTAGTCAGCTAATTTGATATTTGCACCTCTTTGTACTTCAATTTCTTCTGCAAGTGGGGATAATTGTCTCTTGCATAGGGCTATTATGAGGATTAAATGACTTAATACCTATAAAATGCTTAGAATAGTGCCTGGCCCATGGCAAGCAGTGATACACTATTGGCTGCTGGTGCTTTGGTGGTGGTTGTAATTCTTGCAGCTGAAAGTATGTGGCCACTTCTGATAATTAAGACTACACCACAATGTAGGCCTGTTCCTCTGCAGAGACGTGAATTCAGAAGCTGGCAAATGTATAGAAAAGATTGGACTAATTTCTGTGAAAGTGCCTTTTCCAAGCATTTGATTTGCTACCGAAGACTAATTGAGGTATTGAATGAAACTATTATTCAAGTACGTAGTTATATTTTCAAAAATCATATTTTCAACAGAATTTTATGTGTCAGGCCTACAAAAAGCTTAGGTTCACCGCCCACAATCCAGTGATTTGAAAATGTATAAATAGTTCAAATTAGCATCTTGGTGCCTAAAATATCTTTTTAAAAAGTCAAATTATGTCCAGTGTGAAGACCATTCCTAAAATTTCTTTCTCCTAAAATAAGCCTATAGTGCTCCTCTTATACTTTTATTGCAGTAACCCTTTCTCACTTTACAAAATAAATGAATACCTCTCCAAAAAAGTCAAATGATGTCAGTATATTCTTCCTCAAACCAAAGCCGTTCTTAATGTATTATATATTTTATTTTTAACAGCTTTATAGAGGTATAATTGACACTTAATAATCTGCACATATTTAAATTATACAATTTGATGAATTTTGACTTATGTTTTCACCTGGGAAATCCTCACCGAAATCAGGATAATGAACATATCCCTTACCTCCAAAAGACTCCATATGCCCCTTTTCAATCCCATCCTCCCACCTCTCCACATCTTCCAACCCATTCCTCCCATAGAAAGCATTGATCCGCTTTCTATCACAGTACTTTAGATTGCATTTTATAGAGTTTTACATAAATGAATCACATAATATGTACTCTATTTTTGACTGGCTTCTTTCACTCAGCATAATTGTAATGAGATTTACCCACGCATCTAGTAGTTCATCTCTTTTAACTGCTGAGTGATATTCCATTGTATGGATATACCACAACTTGTTTATCCATTTGCCTGTTGATGGACATTTGGGCTAATGCCAATTTTAGTTATTACAAATAAGGCTGCTATGAACATTTGCACACGTGTCTTTGTATGGAGGTATGATTTCATTTCTTTTGGATAAATACCTAGGAGTGAAATAGCTAGATCACATGGTAAGGGTTCATTTAAATGTCTAAGAAAACTGCCAAACTCTTGCCCAAAGTGAATGAACAATTTTACATTCATATAAACAGTGTATGAAGGGTCCACTTCCTCCACATCCTTGCCAATACTTGCATGTCAGACTTTTAAATTTTGGCCACTCAAATAGGTATAGCAGTATCTCATTTTTATTTTAATTTGCATTTTCCTAATGATAAATGATGCTGAACATATTTGCATATGCTCATTTGTCATCTGTTCATCACTTTTGGTGGTATCTGTTCAAAATATTTTCCCACTTTTGGTGGTGGTGGGGAGGTGTGTGTTTTCTTATTACAGAGTTTAGGAAGTTCTTCATATATTCTAGATAAAAGTCCTTTATCAAAATATGTGCTTTGAGATATTTTCTCCCTATCTATAGCTTGTCTTTTTATTCTCTCAATAGGGTCTTTTGAAGTGTAGAAGTTCTTAATTTGGGTGAAGTCTGATCTGTGTAATTTTTCTGTTATGTATTGGTATTATAGCTAAAAAATCTTTTGCCTAATCCAAGGTCCTGAAGAGTTCACAGTTTTAGGTTTTAAATTTAAATGCATGACACATTTTGTGTTGATATTTGCATATGGTATGCAGTATGGATCCACGCTCATTTTTTTGCGTACAGAAATCCAATTGTTCCAATGGCATTTATTGAAAAGAGTATTCTTTCTCTACTGAATGGCCTTTTCTGATTTCAATTATCAACTTTTCACAGCTAACACATAGAAATACAATTGATTTTTGTAAATTAAGCATGTATTCTGCAACTTTGCTAAACTCAATTATTAGTTGTGATAGGTTTTGGTAGATTTCATCAGATTTTTCTAAATAAACAATCATGTCATCTTCAAATAAAGACCGTTACACTTTTTAAAAATTTCCATTTTAATGTCTTTTTTTTTTTTTCTTTTTCCTGCCTTATTGAAATGAGTAGAACTGCCAGTACACTGTTAAATAGAAGTGAGGAGGTCAGGTACTTTTATTTTATGTTAGCTGTAAATGTTTTGTAGATGTTTTTTATAATACAGAAAGTGCCCTTTTACTTCTAGTTTGCTGAGAATTTTTTATCAGGAATGGATGTAGGATTTTCATCAAAAATATTTTTTCTGCTATATTGAGATGAACACATGGTTTTTCTTTTTCAGTTTGTCACTAAGGTGAATTTCATAGATTGATGCTTGAATGTTAAACAAACCTTACATTCCTTAGACAAATCCCATCTAGTCATGATTTATTATCCTTTTATATATTGTTAGGTTCAATTTGCTAAAATTTTGTTTAGAATATTTGCATCTATGTTCATGAACAATAATGGTTTGTAGTTTTATAGATAGAGATATAGATACAGCTATAGATAGAGATAGAGTCAGAGACATATATAGATATCTACATATCTATAGCTAGATAGAGATATATAGATATCTAGATATTTTAGGTTGGTGCAAAAGTAATTGCAATTTTTGCAATTACGTTTAACCTTTTAAACCGCAACTACTTTTGCACCAACTTAATAGATATAATGTCTTTGTCAAGTTTTGGTGTCAGCGTAGTACTGGTATCACAGAATGAGTTTGGAAATATGACCTCCTCTTTTTTATATTCTAGAAGAGTTTGTGTGAAATTGGTATTATTTCTTCTTGAAACTTTTGGCACAATTTTCCTCTGAAGCCATTTGGGCCTGGAGTTTTGCCTGTGGGAAGATTTTTGTTTGGTTTTGTTTTATCTGGAGGGGGGAGTGGTAGGATTTTGTGGTATTTTTCTTTTACCAAAAATCTAATTCCTTTAATAGATAGGTACAAAGATATTCATATGATCTATTTCTTCTTGAGTGAGGTTTGTTAGTTTGTGTCTTTCAAGGCATTTGATCTTCTATCTAAGTGGTCAAATGTGTTGACATAAAGTTGTTCATAATATTCCCTTATTATTTGTTGAATATCTGTAGAATCTGCAATTATGTCACCTCTTTTGTTCCTAATATTGACTTGTGCCTTCTCTTTCTTCTCCTTACCAACCAAAATTTAGAAATGTTGTGTTTTCATTTAAGTCAGTTAAAATATTTCTAATTCCCATTTTAGTTTCTTTTTTGCTTATGGGTTATTTAGAAGTGTATTATTTGTCTCCAATATGTGGGGTATTTTTCCAGGGATTTTTCTGTTATTAATTCTAATTGAATTCCACTGTGGTTAAGAAATATACTAGAAATGAATTGAATCCTTTTATGTATATTAAGAATTGTTTTATGGTCTAGAATATAATCTTTGTGACCTTAAAAAGAATACATATTCTGATATTATTGTACAGAATATTCTATAATTAAGATATCTGTTGTAATTAGAGTCATAAAATAACAGGAAGATGTTGGCCAGAATGAGACCATCAGGATTTAGCAGCTATCCTATTAGAAAGATGATGATGATGATGATGATGATGATGATGATGATAATTTTGATAAATAGGAGCTATTGTTTATTGGATGATCAGCATTTTTTCTAAAACCTTTCCTTCTAGTTTATGTCTGGAGAGCTGGTCTCCCTCTCATTACCATTTGCAAAATCTACTCAGGAAAAATTCAAAACTTCAGTAATCTAATTATTCATCTAGCATTCCTATGGGAGTACTCAATTTTTTTAATTGTTTCCTAAACAATACATTTTCATATTCTTTTATTCTCATTAACAACTCTGTGAAAGTTTGAGATGGAGATGGCATACTTCAAACAACTTACAAGACTTGTCCAAGGGATAGTCAGTTGTGTAGCTTAGGGATTCACAGACTTTAGTGTGCGTCATAATCTCCAGAGGCTTTAAAACACAAAATTGCTTCTTTCAATCACTATATTATATCTGAAACTATATTTCAGAGAATTCTTTTGGCTCCATGAAAAAATGTAAAGATCCCTTAGAGGGGTAATACTGTGAGATAGTATACGAGTATTATACTTTAAAGTTCAGGAAGGCATTCAGGACAGATTGGAGGATGGAGATAGAGAAGACTGGGGTTTTGAGAGGAATAGGGAGAGATGGAAAGGTATGGAGAAGATGGAAAGGTATGTAGGAAGTTGAAACCAGGATCATTCTCAGGATTTGTGTAGAACACAGGCCTAGGTTAATCCTAAATGACATTACAATACAGAGATAACCTTACTTTTTTACCCTCTTCTCTTTTAAATCCATCCATTCACCTAAGTATTCATTCCTTCTAGCTTGTTTTCAGTTCCTTATTCTTCCTCTAGTCTTAACCACAAGAATTTAAGGGAACAGGGAATAGGATCAAAGAACCATCTTAAAATCCCTAAGTTATCTCCAATTCAATACTGCCTCTGGACCAAAACAAACCTGAGTTTCACTTTTTCATGGTCCCACTTGACATAGTTAAATCAGTTCCCCTGAAGCTACAGGCTGTCCACATATCACCAGGCAGGATCTCAGGCCTAATGAAGAAAGAGATTAAAATACTGCAAAGAATTTCTTCTCAATTACTATTTTAGGCAAATGCTGAGAACATCATCTTTTCCCTGATTCTCCTTGCTGAAATAAAAAGAAACAGATTTCCTTGAAATTATATGATTCATTACAAACATCTGACATTAATTCCAAGAACAAGACTTGAATACAAAGACACAGAGAAAGCCACAGGGAGGGTCTGATGTAGAGTCCATGGGCTGAGATGTGGCAACTTCTTTCTCTATGGATCATCAGCTCTCACTCCCTTAGAATTGGTGGCCTTTGACTTTTGAAATGCCTCATTCCCAGCACCAGTGCTCAGGAAGCCCATTAAATTGTGTTAAAAGATGATAATCACATGAGATGATGTTGGCAGGGCTCTGAGTTATTCCTGGAAGACTGAAACTGCTCATTTCAAATGATGCAACTCATTTGCCAGCACAGGATGTGCTATATCAACCAACCCCCTCAAACCAGCATGGCCACCAGTCTAAGACCTGGGGTACCATAAGCCAGACTTTAAGAACCAAGAGTCTTGCTCTGTCATCCAGAGCTTGTCGTTTGTTGGCCTATAAAGAGCAAAACTCTAATATGGATATTGAAAGGATAATAAAAGAATACTATGAACAAATCAATACTCATCAATCTGGTAACCAGGATAAAAATGGCCAATTCTTTGAAAGACACAATTTGAAATAAACAATCTGAACAGGACTATATCTATCAAAGAAATTGAATTAATAATTAATAACCTACCAAAACAGAAAGCATGAGGCCCAGATGGTTAATTGGTGATTTTTACCAAACATTTAAGAAAGAAATTATACCAATTCTCTACAATCTCTTTCAGAGGACAGAAGCAGAGGGAATATTCTCGCACTCATTCTATGAGGTCAATTTTACCCTCATATTAAAATCAGATAATGACACTACATGAAGAGAAATCTATAGATCAATATGTCTCATGAACAAAACCCTCAGCAAAATATTAACAAATCAAATCCAATAATGTATGAAAATAACACACCACAATCAAGTGGGATTTATCCCAGTGTGTAAGGCTGGTTCAATATTTTAAAATGAATTAATGTAAATCATCACATCAACAGACTGAAAGGAAAAAAAAATCATATGATCATAACAATAGATGCAGAAAAAGCATTTGACAAAGCCCAGCACCGATTCACGATCTAAAACTCAAACTCACAGTAAACTAGGAATAGAGAGGAACTTCCTCAACTTGATAAAGAATAGCTACAAAAAAACTTAAAGTTCACATCATACTTAATGGCGAGAAACTTAAAGCTTTCCTGGTAAGATCAGGAAAAGGCAAAGATAGTCCCTCTCACCACTTCTTTTTAACATCATACTAGAAGTACTGGCTAAAAAAGTATGACAAGAAAAGGACACAAGAAAATGACAAACACTTGACCAAAGAAGATATACAGATTGCAAATAAGCATATAGAAGAAAAAAAAAAATGCTTCACATCATTAGTCATCAAGGAAATGCAAATTAAAACAACACTGAGATACCACTACATACCTATCAGAATGGTCAAAATCCAGAACACTGACAACATCAAATGCTGACAAGGATGTGGAGCAACAGGAACTCTCATTCATTGCTGGTGGGAATGCAAAATAGTACAACCACTTTGGAAGACAGTTTAGCTTCTTACAAAACTAAACATACTCTTACCATGTGACCTAACCATCAAGCTCTTTGGTATTTACCCAAAGGAGTTAAAAACGTATGCCCACACAAAAACCTGCAAAGATGTTCACAGCAGCTTTATTCATAATTGCCCAAACTCAGAAGTAATCAAGATTTGTTTCGGTTGGTGAATGGGTAAATAAACTGGTACATCCTGACAGTGGCGTATTATTCAGTGCTAAAAAGTAAATGGGCTCTCAAGTCATGAAAAGACGTGGATGAACCTTAAATGCATTACTAAGTGAAAGAAACCCATCTGAAAAAGGCTACACATTGTATTATCCCAATTGTATAACATTCTGAAAAACATAAAACTGTGGAGATAGCACAAAAAAAAAAAAAATCAGTGGTTGCCATGTTCTGTGGGTGGGATTAGAGGGATGAACAGGCAGAGACAGTGGGCAGTAAAAACACTTTGCATGATACTATAATGATGGATATATGTCATTATACATAGTTCAAACCCATAAAATGTACAACAGCCTAATGCAAACTATGGACTTTGGGTACTTATGGTGTGCCAATGTACGTACTTCAACTGTAACAAATGTAGCACTTTGCTGGGAGATGCTAATAAGTGAGGCCATGCAAGTGTATGGGCAGGAATATATGGGAAATCTCCGCATTTGCTCTCAATTTTGCTGTGAATCCAAAACTGCTCTAAAAATTAGTCTTAATTTAAAAAGTACATCAGCTACATTTACAAATAAGATATAGATCCTTTGGGGGTAAAAATAGCAGAACTCTCCTCAGGAATAAATTGTGTAAACTGATATATTTTATTCATTTGACCAATACTTATGGAGAGCCAAATGTACGCCAGACACTCTAAAGCACTGGAGCCACAAAGAAGATACCATTCCTTGCTCTAGAGGAAAGTCTAAACTTCTAGGGAATGAAGAAAAACAATCCAATGGTTACCAGATAGTGTACTCAGCCTCATGGATAGTGGTGAACACAAGAACATGTGAAAACCCCAAGAGAGTCTCTAACCCTACCTAGTCTGATGGGTGCAAAGAAGGCTTCCTAAAGGTGTTGATTTCTGGTCAGTATTAAAGGACAAGTGGGAGTTAGAAAAACCATTGATTTTCTTTTTCTATGTCTGTAGTTTTGCCTTTTCCAGAATGTCATATAGTTGGAATTACAGGTAGCCTCTTCAGATTATTTTCTTCACTTAAAAACATGCATTTAAGGTCATCCATATCTTTTCGTGGTTTGATAACTCATGTTTTTATTTAGCATAATGTTCCATTGTCTGGATACAGAACAATTTATTTATCCATTCACCTAATGAAACACATCTTGGCAAGCAAGTTTTAGACTCTAACAAAATAAGAATGTTTACTTCCTCTTAATGACAGTTTGGCTAATCAATAAATGGAAGATAAATGAAAATAATGTAAAATGGAAAACTCAGTGACAAATAAGCAAAGTTCCACTCTATTTAGAAATGACTACTAAGTGTTTTAGTTTGCTATGCTGCCATTAAAAATGACCACAAATTTAGTGGCTAAAAACAACACAAATTTAATATCTTTCAGTTTTGTAGTTCAGAAGTCTGTGAGTTTCATTGGACTAAAATCAAGATGTTTGCAGGGCTGAATTCTTTTTTGAGGCTCTAAGAGATTCGGTTTCCTTGCCTTTTCCAGCTTATAAAGTCTGCATTCCTTGGCACATGGCCTCTACCCTCCAGCAACATAGCATCTCTCTGATCTTGCTTTTATCATCACATCTCTTTCTCTGACTTGTCTTCAGATTCTCTGTTCCACTTTTAGAGTTCTTTGCAATTACATTGGGTCCACCTGGATAATTAAGGATAATCACCCTTTTAAGATAAATTGTTTAGCGAATTTAATTCTGTCTGCAACCTAATTCCCCTTCGCCCTGTAACCTAACATATTCACAGGTTGTGGGGATTAGGATGTGAATGTGTTTGCGAAATTTCCTCAAAGAAATGAAGTTTCTCTAAAATCACTATGACAAGATGATTCAAAGAACATAAGGAACATGCAGATATTAAATAAACTACTTTAGCCTGGGAAGGTTAAGATGGTTAAAAAGACAAAGCAGTAAAGATAAACATGGAGATTTGGTTGAAATATTTTCAAACCCATTAATTGTTGATTCTACCTGAAGAAACTTAGTATATATGCATTGTTGTGTGCATGGAGTACGTTAAGATATCTCTACTGGATTAGTCTTACTGTCTGGAATGTATAGCTTCTATATCCCTATGACTGGGTTTCACCTAAACCAATGAAAGCAAGCTCTTAATGCTTCTCTAGCAATAACTATCAGAACCTAAAAAATATTCATACCCTTTGACTTAATAATTTACATTGGGAAATATAGCCAAGGGAATGAACCAAAATATAAAGATGATCTAAACATCTTTATGAAAAGTAAAAAAATTTACAAAACCATGAAACAACATAAGACATAAAAAGAGGTTAGTTATACAAATTGAGGACAATCTAATCAGCAAATATCATTTAGTTACTAAAAACCACATGATATTGGATACATGAAAAATCCTAAAATGCTAAGAGAAAAAAAATGCAGTTCATAAAACGTTATACACTGACAGTACTGACAGACTCAACCATTTTAAAAATGTGTAGATTAAAAAGTTATGAGGATATAAGCCAAAAACCAGTTGTATCTATACGGTACAACAATGGAGACACTTTTTTTGTTTTTCAATTTTTCTATAGTTTCAAATATTTATGATAAGTAAGAACTTCTTGTGCAATGCCTGCTATGGTCTGAGTGTGTTTCCCCCAAATTCATATGTTGAAGCCTTAACCTCTAAAGATGATGGTATTAATTGGTAGGGCCTTCAGAAGGTGCTTCAGCCATGAGGATGGAGCCCTCATGAATGGTATTGTGCCCTCATAAAAGAGATTCCAGAGAGATCCCTAGCCCCTTCCACCATGTAAGGATACAAAGAGAAGTCCACAACCCCCAAAAGGGCCCTCATCCAACCATGCTGGCACCCTGATCTCAAACTTCCAGCCTCCAGAACTGTGAGGTTATAAATTCTTGTTTATAACCTACCCAGTCTGTGGTATTTTGTTTTAGCTGCCTGAAGGTACTAAGACAATGACAAAATGTTCTTGAAATATTTTTTTTATTATTCACAACCATCCTAATAAATAGCTGATAGATGTACATGGCTCTAGATAGTGTTGGATGTGAACCCAGTAGATAATCAGGTCTCCCGTACTTCTCGTCCAAGTGAGTTATTCACAACATAGTGTGGTAGCTCACACACTCAACACAAGAGAAAAAAACAAACAAACAAAAACAATAATGATGTCTACATCAATCACATAGGCTGAGGAATAATTTACATATTGTCGCAGGTTTAGGTGAGAGTGATCTGCTTCAGACTCTACACTGAGGGGTTGTGCCTAAGTCAGACTCATTCAGAAGAGAGGGGTTGATGGCAGTCATTGTAGGAAAGCCCAGCAGCTAGTCCATTGCAGACATTCAATAATTATCTGTAGAACAAGGAGCTACGATCCATTCGCCTTTGTTATGTTACATCGCCCACAATATAGCTACAGAGAAATAAGATTCAGTAATCCCAAACTTCCAACTGTCATGTGGAAAAGGAGCAAAGAGAGGGAAGAAGAGTGTCCTTTCTGTATAGTCACTTATCACTTCTGGCAGAGAGAGAGAGGGAGGGAGGGAGAGAGAGACAGAGAGAGAGAGAGAGAGAGAGAGAGAGAGAGAGAGAGAGAGAGGAGAGGGAGAGAGAGAGAGAGGGAGAGAGAGAGACCTCCTCTCACTCTCCGACCACTATAGCTGTTTTCTAAACTGTTGCTAACTTTCTGGCTTATACCCCCTCCAATCCAGTAAAAATTCCCTAGATCCCATAGCCTTAGTCTGCTGGTTCCTTTCCCTGATCTGGCTCTTGCTGTCTGTTCCTTTCACTAGCATTTCACACCTGCTATTTGCTTTCAGTTTAAGTATTTGTTATTCATTTTCACACATTCATTTTCCTGATAGGTATGTGATATATTTAAGTAGTTAATTGTCTTTTGAAGTAATGAAGAATAACTTTCCTTAGATTATTTTTGTCCCCTTCTACTTCATGCATTAAAGAAAAGATGGGGATCCAAAAAGGAAAATATGTTTACTGTGGAATTAGCCCATTAATGACCATAAGAGGTATAATTAGGATCAGAGTCAGATTGCTGCCTCAGTATAAAGCCCTGGCCTCTCTCTCTTCAATCTACTGGAAAACACAGGTATTTAGTTAGGGCCTTTTTAAAATGTGAACTTATTTGGGAAGAGGAATTTCTAAGAAGAATTTTTAGTCAGTATGAGGAGAACAATAATATTTTCTTCAGAACACATTTTGATAGGAGGGAAAAAGCAAAACAATATAAGGATGACATCTTGGAAGTCTAGGGGAGGGCAGCATCAAAATAAGAAATGGCACAGGAAATGGAAGCTAGGGGCAAAGAAGGACCACAGAACCGACTGCGCCATTTTGCTCATAGCTGGTCTGCAACACACTTATGACCACAGCAACATGTCATTTGCCAAATCAAGACTCATGCATTTTAATGTGGCATCCCAACTGGGTGTTTAGAAAATCACAATCCAGCTGAACAAAATGAGAATTCCAAAATATATATCACATGGACTTGAAGCGTCAGGAAAAATGTACTTTCCTTCTCTCTCCCGAAAGTGTGAAACCTGAGGCATCTTTAAGAATGATTGCAGAGCACATGATTCTTTCCTCATAAAAACTTGGAAGGAATTGGGGCTATACTTTTGGCTCTAGGTTGCCAATGAAGCAGGAAATGTTAAAATATTCTGGACTCTTTCACAAAGGCTCTCAGTCTAAAGCTGAATAAGAAACTGTTGGAAAAGATGGGGCATTAACAGGTGTGAGTTTTAAGCATGTGCGTTCTCCTTAGCTGACTCTTGGAAGTGTCCCCATGGTCCTGTCTCTGGGGGATGGAAGGAGATGAAGCCCTAGGCAAGCTGATGCACAGATACAGAGATATTTAGTTTGTCAGAAGCAAAAAGGAAACCGTGAGTCACTTAGAAAAGAAGGATTAAGTGTTTTAACGAGTTTTTTGCTTTTCCTGGAATTCTTACTAGGAAAAAAGAGCAGCTTTTTTTGTCTTAGCGCAACAAATAATATTTTTCAGTTAAGAGATGAAGAGCATGTTTATATGTGCAAAACTAAGTGATTTTTTGCAATTTATATTTCTTCTGTTTCATGGTCAAACAAAATGCCTTCTAGCAGATAAATTGTTACTCCTTCAGACTTAAAAAAAATCTAGAACACTTAAGTTTACAAAACTCAATTTTATAACGCTTCTGTGCCTTTAGAGGCAAGGGTATGTTTCCATTAAACACTAGTTATAATGGTTCTATAAAACTGAAAAATATAGCAATTTAAAAGAAAAAGCTCATCTTGGTTTCCTTTAAAGTTTACCAGATTGACTGAATTTTATCCAAAACATTATGTTATTAGCAAAGTATGTGGTAAAAAAAAGAAAGAAAAAAATCTCACAATCCTTATCTGTCTTCCAGTTTATAGTACTTACTGTTTTTACTTGAAGATACAAAGCAGTGCTTAAGCAAATAGGCATGAACACATACCTCAAGAAGGTTGTTTCTGTTATTTCCCTGGATTATCAAAATATGGGTAATGAGGGTGGTGGGTATGATATCAAACACATATAAAAGGATTAAACTATTACATATGAAATCAAAGCTATTATTTAATCTGTAAGCCCATCTCCCAGTTTACTAGAATGAGAACCATCTATTCTGAAATTATTCAGTCCTGAGGTATCCCCCACTTCTGGGATTTTATAGGCTTAAATTATCAGGAAAATAGTGTCTCTGATGGTGGCTGATGGTTGGAGTGACAACCTGTCCTGTATGAGCACCTTGAGCACTTGTGTGACTCGCATACTTTGTCAAACTTGGATTCTGGCCAATAAGAGAGAAACTTACACAAAGAGAATAGCTATTAAGGAAGTGCAGCTAGAATCAATAGGAAATTGACTAAAAGATAGAGTTGGAATCGATTGTCAGCCAAAAGGAGGAACAAAAGACCTAAAACATACTTCCTGATGCAAAAAAGCATTAGATAATTTGCTTCAAGGAAAAGTTCAATTTTAGACAGTGACTAGAAGAGTGGTTTTCATGTTCCTCCCTCAATACTAATAATGAATGTATCACACTATATGAGTTATATCAATTGTACATACTTGTTATTTTAATATCTGAGTCCCCTCTCCCATCTCCCATGGAAGTGTGAAGTCCTTGTGGGCAGACTCTCTGCCTTATTATCTTTGTATCCCCACTGTCTAGCGTGGTGCCTGAAGATAGAGGCCTTTCATAAATATAATTGGATATTACAATTGTGAAAATAACTGGAGTTAAAGGCAAAACAAAACAGGAAACTTTGAGGATGAGAATTTGTCCATTTTCTCAAGACTCCAGGAAAGAGGGCATTCATTCAATGCAAGTATTCCAGGTCTTTGGAAATAAACATCAAATATCTAATATCTTGTAGAAGTAAAAAAACAAAAGAGGTATCCAATAATTACAGACTACAAAATGTCGTGAGCTTTCTTGAGAGCCGAATCACTGTCAGAATTGTTTAAAGAAATGTGATATAACCAATTGTGAATGATGTAGTAAATGTATTCAATGAACATTGAACATTCAACTTCCTTCCAATTTGAGAGTCAATTTTTGATCCCTAAAATGGAGTTGGCCTATTCATTTGGGTATGATAGCTTGTTAAATATTTCCCATAGTGATGGTCAGCATCCTTACTCCTACTCTATAATCACAGCTAAGTAGGCTCCTTGGGAGTTTTGTTTTTTAAGGTTATTCTCCCTACAACAAGAAAATAAGTGTTCTAAAATAACTTAACTTGATTTTTAAGGTCAAGTACATTTTTAGTAAATTGTAGATTGACTTTATAGCACTAATCAGTCTTTTGTAGATTCACTTAGCATTACATGAATTTTATGAGGATTTAATAATACCCAGAAACCAAACCAACATTGGTCAAGATGTGCCAGTCAAAATGTTTGGAGCTGGGTTTTCTAATTGATTTCCCTGCCTCCAGTCTTGTTCTGCCTAACCTATTATCTTCTCTGATACAAGAATGGCCATTCTGAAACATAGAACATGCCACCACACCCTTCTCCATAAGACCCTTCAGTGCCATCCAGTTGCATTCAACAGGAAATCTAAACGGCCCTGACTGATCTTTGCCTTGTCTACCTCCCTAATACCGCTTCCTTTGCTCTATGTTCAGAGAGTTTAATTTAAATTTCCCAATTGTGACATGTCATCCTCATAACTTCAGGTCAGTGATTCTTCACTGGGAGCAGTTTTTCCCCAAGGGGACATTTAATGAGGTTTGAAGACATTTTTGGTTATCACAAGTCATGGGATAGTGCTGGCATCTAGCGGGTAGAGGCCAGAGATGCTGCTAAACATCCTATAGTGTGCAGTACAACCTTTTTCATCAAAGAAGTAATCAGCCAGCCTAAAATGTCTGTAGTACCTTGGTTGAGAAACGCTGCTTTAGATAAATGATCACAAACAAAGGAATGATTGCAACAAACCTTGAGAAAAGTCCCTTTGAAACAGTATCTCTGAAATAGGGATGGCAGACTATGGCCCATGGGCCAAATCTGGCCCCCTGTCTATTTTTGTAAATACAATTTTATTGGCACATGGCTATGCCTATTTGTTTATATATTGCCATTTTGTCTATGGCTGCTTTTGCAGCACAAATCAGTAGTTATGAAAAAAACAATATGTTCAGGCCCACAAATGCTAAAATATTTTCTGTCTGGTTTTTACAGAACAAGTTGCTAATTCCTGCTCTAAAATACCCCTACTGTTCTCCTTCTGGTAAGGTTGCAGAAAATGTAGTATACAATTACGACTTATAGATGGGAAAGAAAATAATTTTTATCAACTGGCACATTGTTTCTTCTAGAATAACCAGTATGCTATTTCTATTTTCCAACTAGAGCAATGGATCTGTTTTAGAAGGCATAGGATAAGTGGATATCCATTCAGTTTTCTGGGAGAAGCATTTCCTGTAAATTAGTAATAAGCTTTGCTGGCAAGATATCATTTAAAAAGAGTAGTTCAGGGCTTGGGAGAATCAGACAAAGTGGAGTGGGATAGGAAAAGCTTAGTCATCAGATTTAACTATTTCTCCCCTAGCAACCTCTCCACTCAACATACTCTGAGCATAACCTACTACCATGTCTTTTGAAGCAGGCAGAACCATCACCCCTTAGTTTCAGGTACTTGCCAAAATTTGCAAGGAGAAATGGTTAGGGGCGGTGAGGAAGATGACTATTACAAGGAAAATAGCTAATCCAACCAAGCTTACCTGTAGCTCCTCAAAAACATGAACCTACTTTGTTGTTGAATCTTCCTTTAACTTCAGCAGATTGCTAATAAAATGAGAAGCATGCAAAACCTGCGATAAATACGTGACTCTTGAAATATCTGCTAGGGTTTTCACACCTAGCTATTGTTAACAAATGCAGCAGTTGTGCAGCACAGATATATTTCAGATGCACAAAATGCCAATTCAGTAATAAGTTCTTATTTTATATAGACATCAATTTATTGTGTTTATAGTAAAGGAAATTAGTTCCTTATAATCACTGAGGACCCACATGCACATTCATACCACACACTGCTTCTTACCTCATGAGGTATTTACAGTTAGGGCAACATCCCAGGCACCATAGAGAGACGAGTTTCTGTCCCTGCCCAGATTGTACATATTTTCCCTGGGGTGTGGGAGTGGGGGGTGAATTGGGAGGGTGCTACTCCTATAATTGGGACACCCACGAATCAGGCAAATGAAAATCAGAATGTTCCCAGATGTCCCTGAAAAATAATGTGTGCAAGCAGCTAGAGAGTTAAGGTTTGTATAATAAAATAGAGATTGTCCTGGGGGCATATCCCTATTTCAAGAATATGATCTACAAGGACAGTGCTAACTCACACAGTGCCTTTGTGAAAATTATTTTTAAAAGTGCTTTCCATGGAGGTTGCAGCTCTGAGAACACAAGATAAACCCTTGGAGCAGCAACAGGACTGGGGAACTGAAACTGAGATTCCTACTTTAAGCCAGAGATCCTAAAAGAGACCTTTTCCTAGGGTCAAAAACACTTAAAACCACCCCAAGCAATTATAGGAATCCTGAATATACTATAAGAAAGAAATTCAGTTAGTAGTTTAAAATCTTCTTCAGTAAAAATAAAAGATATGTTAAAATAAATTCTATGAAACTTCCAAAGAACAAACCATCTCAAGCTCTTCTAGAGAAGAACAAGAAGAGCATTCCCCAGTGCATTCTGAGGCAAATATAACTTTGATGCCAAAACCAGAAAAAAAGATGACTTTAAAAAAGAAAATTACAGAAGAATTTCCCTCAGAAACACAGATAAAAAAATTGCAAACAAAATATTAGCAAGCCAAACCCAGCAGTATAACATTATGACTGAGTTGGGATTATCCTAGGAATTCAAGGGTGATTGAACAGAGAGTCTATAAATGTGTTTTACAACAGTAACAGATTGTTGGAGATAAACCATATGATCTCAACTTTGCAGGGGGGAAAAATATGTACTTGATGAAATTCAATACCAGTTTATAAGAAGAGATTTTGTTTGTTTGTTTTTACGTATTTTTTGTTTCAAAATGGAATAAAGAATTCTGAGGCAGACAGACAGAAACATATAATAGAAATTTGAAATGCTATGTTACTTTGTAGATCATGGGGGAAAGGAAGGACCTACTTGGTAAATAGTGCTGAGAGAAATGATTCTCCCTCAGGAAAAGAATGAAACTGGACCTCTCACTTCGTACCATATATAAAAATCAGTCTCAGATGGACTACGATCATCATAGTAAATGGCAAAATTGAAAGACTTTTAGAACAAAATAAGGGAGAATATCCTGATAATCTCAGGGTAGGGGAGCTCATCTCAAGAAAAAAAGCACTAACCATGGAAAAATGATTAATAAATTTAACCATGTTAGAATTAAGAACTTCTATTCATCAAAGTGAATAAAGTGAAAAGTCACAAAATAGAAGACATTAATGGCAACACATACAACTGACAAAGTCTAAGTACATAGAATATATAAAAACTCTTATATATCAGTAAGGAAAAGACAAACAACCCATTAGAAAAATGGACAACAAGCTTGAGCAGTTATTTCACAAAGAGAAAGGAGAAATGGTCAGTATACACATGAAAATGCCTAAACTCTTTGGTGACCTAATTTGCATTTTCTTGGTTACTAAAAAAAGGTCATTTTACACCCATTAGATTAGCAAACATTGCAAACGCTAGCAATACAAGTATTGGCAAGGATATGGATCAAAAGGAGACATTATGTGTATGCTGATAAATAAGGAAACTGCACAATTACTTTGCAAAACAGTTGGGCATTATCTTCTAATGTTAAAGATTAGCATACATTGTGCCCTAGTAATTCCACATCTACCTTCAAAGGCATATATAAGAATGTTTATGAGAGCTAAGCTCATAATTTTATAAAAGGGAATAATCCAAAAATTAATCAACAAGAAACAGATACATTTTTGTATAGTCTCACAAAGGAATATTATATAACAGTGAATATAAGTAAACAAAAATTACGTGTAACAATACTGAGGAATTGCAAAGTTGAATGACAAAAGCAAGTTGAAAAAGACTGTATTGAGAATGATAGCATTTTAATAAAGCTCAAGAAAAAAAACACACAAAACAAAATATTTCTTTGGGTTACATACATATAAAAACTGCCCCCCAAAAGGATGGAATTGATAAACATTAATTTCAGGATAGTAGTTACCATTTACTGGTGTCAAGAGAAAGAACACCCATATATGCAAAAGTATTGCTGATGTTCTATCTAGTTCTAAATTTGACTGTAGAATCATGAATGTTCATTATTATTTTGCTTCAGAACTTGTATATGTGACATACAGAGGGTGCCAAAAAATGTATACACATTTTAAGGGGAAAAAAAACTGCATTAGTTGTAATACTCAATATATACCAATAACAAAAGATGAATACAAGTCACATCTGAATTCTGCAATTACAAGAGGTGCTCAAAGTGGTTCCCATCAGCGTCCAGACACTTCTGATTACGGCAAACTACTGCTTGAGCAACATTGACCAAAGTGTCCACTTGTATACATTTTTTTGGCACCCCCACTACTGTTGTTTATATAAAATGTTATATAATAACTATTTTAATGCAAAAACCATTGATATAGAGAAAGCTCATAAGAGATGTCAGGGAACTTAAGCCTAGCAGAACACACATGTTGACTGAAGGTTAATCGATTAAAGATGAGATTTCTTCTACAAATAGCAGCAAGCAGCCTGCCTAAAGTACTCATCAGTGAATGCCTGGTCTGGAGACCATGAGCCAATAAGATTAGATTGTTTCCTTTGATATTTACACAAATTACTAATATAAATAATGTGTCTGAAACAAGTTGAGACCTTACTAAAAGATGGTGTGGAAATGAAAAAGAATCGAGTCATTGAAGAACAAAAACTTTTAAAAAGTCTCTCACAGTCAAAATAAGGATGAAAGAGAATTTGGAGAACTACCTTAGGCCAACATACCTGCCCTGATGGGGAAATACAGGGAGGGGGTCTCCAGGTTAGGGAAAGGAGTGTCACCAAGTAGCCTCAACACAAAGATCTAAAGCTCTTCTACAGATTCCCTGTTCAAGAATCATTCTAATTGAAATTTGATGTTCTTTTTCTAAGTAGTATTTCCTACCATGTTTCCATAGGTGAGTGATAGAACTATGAGACAAATTCAATTTCTTTATTTACATATGTGTATCTGCATGGGTGTTTAAATTACACACACACATACTTGATGGTAGCAAAAGCCAGTTTTTTGTAAGTCTGGGCAGCATGAGCCAGCTGTCTCTGGACAGCAACACCCTAGCCAAACTGAAGAAACCACACAATAACCATTGTAACAAAGCCTTCTACATAACAACTAAAGAACCTACAGACAATCCAAGACAATGCCTGTCTGTCTAAAGCTCTCCTGCAATGGAATGCAGATGGGAAGTCAGTCTGGACATCAAAATATCCATTTGACCAAGGGGAAAATGTCCTAAGCAATGGCCACCTACACAAGCACTCTCTCCAGCTGATATGGAGGCTACTTTTAAATAAATAATAAGACTGGGCAACATTCCCCCCTATGCTTTCCCATGGAAACAGATTTGATGTGGGATGATCTGAAGCTATCAGATTATCCCTAAATCTCATCAAGTTCTACACCCTGTACCCTTAGTAACACCAGAAATTTTATTTTATAATAGAGTAAAAAGGGGAGCTCACCTACTTGGATAATTGAGGGGATAATTTTCATAATGCCTTAAAACTTGATATACATATTCTACTCATTCCCAATCAAAGGCATATAACTATTTATAAAGAGGAAGAGAAAGGGAGAGAAAGAGCAAATTCATGAGTAAACAGAGGCAAATAAAAACAATAAATACCTCAGCCAGAATTTGGGATTACAGTGTCCTTCATCCAGGTGACAGGTTGTGGAGACTGACAGAACATGGTAAAACTCTCCTCATACTTCTCCGCTAAAGTACCCCAAAGGCCCAAAATCATGAACTGGAAGCCTGGCTTTAGCCAGAAGCACAGTGCCTCCTACTCAGAATTTTTTAGTCTTTCATTTTTTCTTAAAATTCTACGTGTCTTTTTCCATTTAGTCTATAATATAGCCACAGGAATGCCAAAAAGCAGGATTCACAGATTTTTGCCTCCATGTATACATTACAAAACCTTTAGGAATGTAAAAATTCAACATTCTATGAACCCCTCCATATCTTAGAATAAAATCGAAAAATTAGGAGAACATGCCATGCTTATCAGGGGTTTGTGTACTCCTGGGCAAGAGTAGAGCTAAGTCAACTAGCACAATAGATAAATATGAAAAGAGAAAGAACAAGGTGTAGCTAGATTTAACAGTGGACCTTTTACTACTCCTTAACATTTTCTTCAATATTTGGAAAAAGATGGTTGAAATTCAAATCAATCCCTTTTGTCTTCTACTGCCAGTTTTAGAAGACAAGAAAATCGAAATACCATAAATTATTTTTATAGTAGTTGTCTATAAATAAATTTTAATTTATCTCATGATGGTAACATCGCTCATTACACCACTGTCCTTTTCTAACCATTATACTGATAATCCATCATTTCCTGAATGAGAAATTCTACAGGAATGTGAAAGAGCTATTCTGTCTCCAAAGGAAAGCAAGGACTATTATTATCATTCTTCAACTTGCTTGGACCAGGAAACTCAGCCAATCTCCAGTTTCCTTCTCAGAGTAAAGCCATGGGATCCATGAACATGGATTAAAAGTAGTGTATGGTGAAGGCTTCATGCACTCTAGTCTTCCAAGAATAAAAGATGAATTGCTCTAAGTCAGAGCATATCTGAGACTGTCATATTCCCTCCAGCATAGTACAGCCAGAAAAGCACTACACTGGGAGCCAGAGACCCAGGTTCAAGTCTTATCTCAGCTATCCTTCATGTCCCTGCAGTGGTTGTATAATCTCTCCGGAGTCTCATGTCTCTCTGAGTCTTAATTTGGACTCTAGCTAAGATCCCTTCTAGCTATGACCTTCTTTTGAGTCCTTCCTTCTTCCAGCTCTATGCTTTCACTAAGTAAAAGTTGGGAAAACTCAAGATTCATTTTTTTAGAGTCTAAATGACTATTGCAAACTTTGCCAAGCTGGGAATCACCTACAGCTGTTACTCCAGCTTTGGCCCTCCAGGGAGACAGTTAGTCAGGAATGTTTTTTTAATAAACAGGGCTAGCCCTTGGCTAAGCAGGCAAATGGATGCAAGTTTTGTTTTATACTCCTCCCAACTTCCCTTACAAAATACGCTTTATGCCTGAAAGTCTCTGGTATGTCATGGAGCCCAGCCTTCGGCCGGCAACTAAACCACAGGAAGATGATGGCTGATAAGTCTAAGAGGATGCCTTCCATACACTATTGGAAGAGAGAATGAAAAAGAACTGTTAGTATCCGCTGCATTTGCTCCTCTCTTAGCCTGTCCCATCTTTTTCACCCTTCCAGTTGTTCTGGCCCAGTACTTAAATGTCACCCTTGGCTCCTCTTTCTTTCATACCCATCATCTAGTGCACCAGCAAATCTCTTCAGCTCTACCTTTGAAGTTTACCCAAAATCCAACTGTTCTTCACCACACCCATTATTATTACTCTGGCTTAAGAGTTTACATTTGGGGGTAGTATATACAAGGAAATAAAAGAATTAGCAAAGAAAAGCAGGTTGGGTTGAATATGGTAGTCAATAGACCATAGAAAGAATTTGGATTTTTTTGTGTAAAAATGCCATATGGAGTTTTATCTTCTTAACATAATTTCACAGATAGTACTGAGGGGAACAAACTTCCCTTGGTCATAAGTAGCCTTGGTAACAGCCCCCGAAAGCAATCTCCCTGCTTCTGCCCATGCGCCCCAATAGTCTATTCTCCAACGACAGCCAGAGTGATCCTGTTAAAAGGTAAATAAGATCACACTCAAAACTCCCCCAGGGCTTCCCATCTGTCTAGGATTCAAAGCCAAAATCTTGGTATGGAGGGCTGGCCCCCACCAGCTCTCTGACCTTACTTCCACTCCCTCTGACTTGCCTGCTCCCAATGTACCAGATTCTTCACCATTCTTCAGATACACTAAGTATGCTACCTAGCACCTTCATCTTGTCACTTCTGCTTAGAAACCATTCCCTCAGGGATCGTATATTCAGTCCTCTGTTCAAGTCTCTCTTTAAGAGGATTTTGTAGACCATGTTGTATAAAAGAGTACACACACACACACACACACACACACACACACACACCCTATCTCCTTATCCTTTTTTTATGTGCCATTGCATTTATCACCACCCAACATTGTATACATCTGCTTATTATCTCTTACTCCCTTCCCTCCCCCGCCTCCACCAGAGCAGTGCTGTGTCTTGTTTATTGTTGGAGTCCCGCTGCTGGCACAGCACACATCCTGACACACATCCTGTGCTGGTCTGACACATCCTAAGAACTTAAACATTTGTGATGTGAATGGGCTAAGGAATGAAGAATCACTTTCTCATGCAGGAAGACACACGTTGGTCCTTCTTCTAGCTACTCTTCAGAACACTTCTACTACCATATTCTAGGAAGGTCATGACTGAGCAGCTTCCAGCCCTGGTTGAACAGGCTTTGTTTGCTTCATTCCCTTATTACAACAAGGCAGGATACTGCTAGAAATCATTGACATATGAGATTGCCTCTTTGTTCCTCACTTCATTATCAGTTTTGTCCAAATGCGTAAAGGCACCTTGATTGATGTGTACTATGATCATATAATCTTTCATTCCATCTATCAAAATACGTAGTGTTTTAGACTAAGCTCCAGGAAGGGGGTGGGAGGGGTTAAGTGTCAAAACTCTGATTTCAATTATCTGGGGTCCTGTATCTCAATTTAAGGACTACTAAACTACTTTTTATACGGTGATAGAAATAAAAGTGAAAAGAACTGGAATTCATCAAGTCTCTACCAACAGCAAGCACTGTGCTCAGAGCTTGATAAATGTTATCTCAAGTAACCTATGCTTTTCCGTAAATGTTCACATGAAGGTGAGACAGATTTAACTATGGAAGTGAAGAAACTGAAGCCTGAAGCAGTTAAAAAATGTAGTCACAGTTTAAGTGGAAAACTGAGATTCTGATGAAGATCTGAATCCAAAATCCATTCTCTTTCATACCAAAGAGAATTCATGAAAATCATGAGAAAAATCAGTTCTTTCTCATCTCCTCACTCACCAGCCCACAATTAATGCTATTTGGCTATGGACTATTTGAGGGGCCATCCCAGAAAGCATTCCAATAAGGCATTCCCAAGCACAAACTCCACAGTCCCTGAAACCAAAGCTATCTAATATGCACAGGGACTTGATCACTTTTCAAGGAAATATACTTAAAAAACAAAAGAAAACAAAACAAAAAACTCAAACAGGGAATGAAGACCTATCTACATATATAATTCCTCATAAGCTTAAGAAACATTTTAAATCTCTGGTGATGGAAGGAGAACTGACTCTGGGAGGTGAACACACAATGTGATTTATAAATGATGTAATACAGAATTGTACACCTGAAATCTATGTAACTTTACCAACAATTGTCACCCCAATAAACTTTAATTAAAAAAGAAAAAGAAAAAAGAAACATTTTAAACTATTATCTCAGATTAGTTTTCTGAAATAACGAAGAGAACCAATTTTCAAATGTTGTTTAGTGTCTTGTAGCTCCTTCTCTGTAGTCATTCCAGAAGCCCAGCCTTTCACTCAGGCTCTACTTGGGGTGCACTGGGATAGTTGCTGGGGCCACAGCAGTGAAAGGAAAGCACTGTCCTGCTCTTGTGAAACTTACTGTCTAGTGAGGCAAGCAGAAAACTATGCAATTGAGTGTTTAATTATGTTCTGGTTAAATGCTATCAACAACTGCAGAGTTGGGTAATTACAAATAATCCCTTCTACGGTGAGCAAAGAAGACTTCCCTGAGAAAGAATGTTTGAGCTGAGAGTTAAAGAATGAAGAGTTATTTCTTAGGCAAAAGGATTGGGAAGTAGTTTTACAGGCAGAGGAAGCAGAATATGACAAAGCTGTGAACTGGAAAGGAGCTTGAGGCATTTGAAGAAGAAAAAAGGGAGGCAGTGTGGCTGGAAGCTGGAGTAGAGAAGAGTGAGAAGGAAAGACTGCAATGAGATGGGGCTTCCAAGATGGAAAGAGACCAGGTTCTGTAGAGCTTGTGAAGGATTCTGGGATGCACCCCAAAACAGTGAAGAACTAAGAATATATTTTACACAGAGGTGATACATTCAGATTTGCATTTTGAAGAGATCGCTCTGGATATGGAATAGAGAATGGCTTAGTGGGGTGGAGGCTGATAAAATATGGATGGGGCAAACCCCTATAAGAAGACCAGTAAGGATGTAAAGGCCAGGAAAAATTAAGGGCAGTAATGAATTTGTAGAAAAGCCAATACATTTAAGGTATGTTTTTAAGGTAAAATCAACAGAACTTATTGATGGCTTGGTTATAAATTCTAAGGGAGAGAGAATGTCACTAGTAACTCCCAGATTTCTGGTAGGTGCAGTTGGGTGGATGGTGAAACTGTATCCTGGGGAAGGAAATACAGCAGGAATATGTTTGGAAAAGTGGGTAGAAAGAGAATGAATTCAGTAGAAGACTTGGACTCTGAGTAGTCCATGAAACTTCCAGTGGGACGTTGAGTGAGCAGTTAGTTATTTGAGGTCTAGAGCTCAGATGAGCTTATCTGAATTTGAGATTTAAATGTGGAAATAGATGCAATCACTCAGAGAAAGAACAGAGAATGTTAAGACGATGGTGTCATGACACACTAAAACATTTAAAGGTCGGGTAAAAAAGGAATTGACTAGCAAAGGAACATAACAGAGTTTCCACCACATGCTGCCTTTGGATTACAGCTCCCCTTGAAAATGCCAGTGAGGTTGTTTACATGGCACCAGTAAAGTAGGGCATATCCAGGAAGTCAGAGTGCACAATGCTTTCAACACTCCTCAGATAGAAGAGAGAGTCAAGGATTTTGTGAATTGGCCAAAACCAAAAAGTGTTTATGTACCCACTCATAATTACATAAGGCATTGAATTTGTTTTGATCCTCACCCTTTCCAAAAACACACTTTTATTTTTTTAAGATTTCAATCCCAATTTTTTACTATCTATTTCTACTCTTCTTTATACTACTAGAAGTCTGGTTAATTGGTACAATTAAGCAAAGTCATTAAGCCTCTTAATTGTAATTTATTTTAAATAAACCATTGCAGACACTTTCCCTAACCTCATTCTCCTTTTCTCCCCAGAGGGAATACCTGTTCAGAAGTTAGTGTTTATATTCCCTGCATATCTTAATATATTTACCAAATATGTTCAAAAAAATTTAATATCTTTGCATGTTTTTAATTTTATAAATGGTATCACACTGTATTATTCTGCAACTTGTTTTTCTTGCTGAGCACTGTGTTCTTTATATATACCCATGTTGATACTGGCAACTCTAGTTGATTCATTTTAAACTGTTGTACGATATTCCACTAAATGACTTTGCCATCATTTTTTCTCTTCTATTGAACATTCACGATGTTTCCATGTTTTTGCTATTGCAAACAGCTGCAATAATTATTTCTAAACATTCATCATGTGTACGAGTGCTCTAATTTCTCTGGAGTATGGACCTAGTAGTGTCAATTACTGGTCAAAGGGTATATACAAATATGAATTTACTAGTTATTGTTAAGTTACCCTCCAAAGGGCCACCAACAATGTTTGAATTCCCACTTCTCCATATTATCAAAAACACTTGATATGTCACATTTTTTATTTTTGCCCCTCTGATGGGCATAAAATAGTTTCACTGTAAAACTAAGCATCTTTTCATATTACTTGATTTTTCCTAGATGGCTAGGGGGAATATATATATATATATATATATATATATATATATATATATATATATATATATATCTTTTTACTCTTAATAGTTTAACCTATTTTCAATCATTTTCATACACCCACCCCCCAAGTTTCTTATATAATGTGAGGAGGAGTGGAGCACATTCTATGAGAGCATGTGTATTTGAACTTTAATCAAGGTCTCCAGATGACTCCAATATACTTTCCCACCCCTTTTGATTTAGAACAATGTAAAAATATTTACTCATTTTATTTAGTTGTGAGCACCTGGTACCTACCATAGACTGCTAGGATTGGATAGGCAGTCTGAGAGAGAAGCCACAGACCCTGATCTCAATGAGAACCCTGTCCAGAGGTGAGGGAGAAGTATCCAATAAATAGACTGCAGAATTTTAATAAAATAGAAATAGTGGGATGGGATGAGTGTAGGATGCTGAGAGGCACCACAGAAGAGCACCAACCAGACCAAGGAGGGAGGAGGACATCGGGAGCAGATTATATCTAAGGTAGAATTTGAAGGATGAATGGAAATGTACCAGAGTGGTGAGGAAAGCGTCCTTGATTTTGAAAAAAAGGCAAATAGAAAGTATGGCAAGGTCAAATAATGGAAGGTGTTTTGAAATGCCAAGAGACAAATTTAAGGAGAAGGTGGCAAAAAAAAAACAAAAAAAAAAAACAGACTAAAAGAAAATCTAGATGCAGATCACAAAAAGCCTTGTGCCACACTAAGGATTTTGGACTTGACCCTGAAGATGATAGGAAGCCTTCAAAGAATATTTAACAGAAAAGCAATAGGACTAGGTTTTCTCCCTCAGTAAGATTCCCTCCTTGGTCTTATTTGGATAGTGGTTAGGGGTAGACAAGAATAATGGCAAGTAGTCCAGTTCGTTTTTTGCAGGTTGATGATCCGTTCTGGAAAGTATAATTCTTTAACCCAATAGCAGTAGGGATAATGAGGAAAGAAATAACAGAAGTAAAAAAAAAAGTGTTCAACAGAATATGAGGGCTAAATCAAAGATGAAACTTGGGTTTGTAGTTTGAGTGTCCTAAGCATGATGGTGCCATACAAAATAGGCAATAAAAGAGGAAAAAATTTCTGGGCACAGGGTGAGGGTGGGGAGAAATGATGTTAAACTTTAGTTTTGTGTTTATTGAGTTTCAGGCTCCCATGAAACAGCCAGTGGAGACATTCAGTTGCTGCTGGAATGAGGGCCTGGAGTCCAGGAGACAGATCTTCCCCTGAGATATATACAGTGGAACCTCGGTTTTCAAACGTAATCCGTTCCGGAAGTCCGTTCTAGTTCTGAAACGTTTGAAAACCAAGGCGCGGTTTCCCCATAGAAAGTAACGCAAAATGGATTTATCTATTCCAGACGTTTAAAATCAACCCCTAAAACTGCAAATTTAACATGAATTTTACTATCTAATGATACCATAGATCCATAAAATTTACGGCGTTCGTAAACCAAAATGTTGGTCAATGGAGACGTTGAAAACCGAGGTACTTAAATATCTTTATCATCAGCTCTGGCTCCTCCTCTGTCTACGTGAGTGTAGCTCAATGTGTGTGTGTTCCAGGCATCTCAAAGTTATCATGTGTTCAACTAGTTTAATCATCTCCTTCAGATCTGCCCTTACTTCTGTAGTCACTCTCAGTGAATGGCAGACATCTGGAAATCATTCATTTAAAAATTTTAAATTTAGCATTCTAATGGATTAGTGACATCTTGTAATTTTATTTTGTGTTTTTCTGATGACTAATGATGTTGAGCTTCTTTTCCTGTGCTTTTGGATCATTCATATCCTTTGTGACATATTAATTCAAGTATTTTGCCCATTTTTATGGGATTGTTTATCTTTTTACGATTGGGTTGTCAGAGCTCTTTAAATATTCTGGCTATAAGCCTTTTGTCATAAATACATACTGTGAATATTTTCTCCCAGTGTCAAACTTGCCTTTTTATTTTCTTGATCATGTCTTTTGAAGAGCAGATTTGTGTCTTATCTAAGAAACCTTTGCTTACCCCAAGTTTGTGAACAAATGCGCCTGTTTTCTCCTAGAAATTTTGTAGTTTTGGTTGTTATGTTTAGGTCTGTGATATATATCAAGTTAATATTTGTGTCTGTGGTAAAGCCAAAGTTCATTTTTTTCTTCAGAATAAATAAATATCCAGTGTTCCAGCAAAAAGAAAAAAAGAAAGAAAGAAGGAAGGAAGGAAGGAAGGAAAGAAGGAAGGAAAGAAGGAAGGAAGGAAGGAAAGAAGGAAGGAAAGAAGGAAGGAAAGAAGGAAGGAAGGAAGGAAGGAAGGAAGGAAGGAAGGAAGGAAAGAAAGAAAGAAAGAAAGAAAGAAAGAAAGAAAGAAAGAAAGAAAGAAAGAAAGAAAGAAAGAAAGAAAGAAAGAAAGAAAGAAAGAAAACTGAGGTACTATTGTACTTAGGAATTATCAATTTACAAACAGATAGTAAAGTCATAGCAGTAGATTAGATTGCTCAGAAAGAGTATGGGGATCGTAAAAGTGAAAAGGAGGGACAGAACTCCAGGAGGCAGAATGTAGAGGAGTAGCTAAGTAAGAGAACCTAAAATAGCGAATGAGAAAAACTGGTCAGAACAGGAGAAAAACTAGAAGGATGTGGTGCCACCAAAGGCAACAGAAGTTCTAAATAGGAAATAGTGACCAGTGTCAGCGGGTGAGGAAATCACTTAGACAAGATCACTGAAAAGTGTCAGATGGATTTAGATACAGAGTGATCATTGGTGATCATTGGAAAGATCTCTGAAGTCACCAGCACAGGGACTACTTCCAATTGTATAAACCATGGATATTTTAAGTGTGTTTCTCACACACACACACACACACACACACACACACACACACACACTCACACTCACACTGTTCCTTTTAACCAAAGCAAGTCAGTTCATCCGTCTAGGCTCCAGTTTGTTGAGCTGAAAGAGGAGTGTGTTAATTAGATGACAGATCAGGTCCCCTGCAGCTCTCACAACCTATTGCATAATTGCCTCAGTACCATATAATTAAATTTACATTCTGTATCCTTGAGTCCAACTCTGAACTATATCTTGAGAACCACCTCTGACTTCAGTGACACCTTCCTCCTTCCTTTCCAATTCTCCTCCTTCGATGTCCACCAACTCTACACTATCTTGCGCTTTACCCCTACTCACTCTTCCTGGAAAGCAGCCCACGTTCACTCACATCTTTCCTTTCCTTTCCCTCAATTTCAACTTTGTAGAAGCCATGGGTCAGAGTCCTCATATAAGGACTATCTTTTTGAGGGGGTCACACATCTTTTAGCCTCTACCTTTAAATAACGGGAACACGTTGTACACACCATTGAACAGGGAGGTCATCCTGAGGGGAGCTACTTGAGGTCAGAAATTACGCATTTACTAATCTTGGGGAGCCAGCTCTTAGATAGTATCCAGCAAACTATAATCATGAAAACTTTTATTTTGAATATATGGAGGAAGTGTGACTTCATGACACTGCCTGAGACCTCAGCAGCAATAGGTCTAATACTTGGAACTTCCTTACAGCAAAGGGACTGCAATGCTCCTAGTACCTGCTAGTGGTCTCACCCCCAATGCCTGGCCCACAGCCTCTCCTGAAGATAAGCAGCAAAGGACCAGGCTTAACACCCTCAACCACTGCCTGGTTTCAAAGTCCACCATGTCAAGGCACATGGTGGACACTATCCCAGTAATGATACACTCAACCCTAGAACTTTCTCTTGTCCTAACACTCCCTAGGATTCACTGAATTCAGGACCATCTGTTGCTCACCTGAGCCCTGTTTTCATTTCTATCTTATGAGTAAGACTAGAATTCTCTTTTCCCTTTGAGAAGACCACAGTCAAATTCCCAGGCCTCTTCAGAACACTTCTCAGTTTCCTCAATTTGCTCTGTAAGCATATTAAACTAAGCATTCACACACAATGAAAAAGGATTTCCAATAACCATAGTCTGTATTTGTGTAGCATTATTTTTGCAAAAGCAAAACATTTTATAAATCTAATTTAATTTTCTGATTTAATATTTAAAAGAACTTGAAAATAAATAAGCCCATTATGTCTACTCATTTTTGTACCAGCTAATTTTGGACTGAATCATGATGTTGAAATGTTGTTTGTACCCTTTGATGTGTGGAATTTTAAAAACAAGTATCACTTGTATCCCTCTGTTCAATTTTTATATCACCTCTACCAAAGTTTCTTCT
This sequence comes from Rhinolophus ferrumequinum, assembly GCF_004115265.2. NCBI lineage: Eukaryota > Metazoa > Chordata > Mammalia > Chiroptera > Rhinolophidae > Rhinolophus > Rhinolophus ferrumequinum. Next base: position 30,164,943 of record NC_046285.1, read on the forward strand.
ATTTTACGTTATTTTTCTTCTTCAAAGTTCAACTCATTCTTTTCATTTCTTTCTCTCAAAACAAAATAATCATTAAACTTAATTTTTTCAACAAAGCAAATCTGACACCTTATTTTCTTATAGTTCTTTGCCAAGATCTAAAATTACAAATTCTCTCTTTATATTCTTCCAAATATTTAAAAAATATTTTTGTTGATATTTTAAAGTAATATTTATACCACTAAATTGAATTTAAGTAAATAGGCAATTTGCTATAATGTCCTTTAAGATGTACCATTCGGAGGTGTTTATCTCAATGACAATCCCCAAGGGAAATAAAATGAAACACTCACTGCCAAAATAAACATATAAAGGTTCTGTTTTCTTTGTTAGATTAAGGTCAAGAAGGTGGACAAAATTGAGTTAGGCATCAGGAAATATATGTGGGTCAAATTTGTCACTCCCTCAAAGTTTGTGTTGAAGTGAATTCAAAGATATGAAACTCCTTTTTTTAAAATTACTATTCCTTGATTTTAGGAAAAGCAACTTAATGATGGGATCATAAGTCTTCTTGGTTTTGTCAATCTTCCTTCAAAAGAACCCTGAAACTGAGCAATATTAATTTAGTTAAGCAAGGCTGGAACTAGAGGTCCAGGTTGGGACCTAGAGGAAATGTGTTTTTTTATTTTTTAGTATTAACTATGTAAGCCAACCTTGGGTCTCATAGATATGCTTGTGGCGCTCCTTGTAATGAAGGACTAAAAGGAGATATGCGTAAGTAGTCACAACAGAAGAGATGGCACATTTGAATGGAAAAGGGGAAATGAATTTATTGATTTCTTACAATGTATCAAACATTGTGAAAGGTCTAATTTAATTCCTAAAACAACTCTGTTTAAATATCGCTAATCCTTCTTTACAGGAAACAAAACAAGCTGAGAGAGAACTTAAGCAATTTGCCCAGGCATTGTAGAGCCGGTAAGGAGAGAAACAAGGCTTATAACTTGGGTCTACCTGGTTCGGAATCCAAGCTTATCCTAATATTCCAGGGAACAAGGGACCAGGGAGCCAAGGGGACCACATCACAGAATTTCATAAAGACATCTGCCTGTGGTACACCCACGTTTATAGCAGCATATTTCCAATAGCCAAAAAAGTAGATGTAATCCAAGTGTCATGAACAGATGAATGTATAAACAAAATGGGGTATATACATACAATTGAATATATTTAGCCTTGAAAAGAAAGAAAATTCGGACATAACACATTACAACATGGCTGTAACCTGAGGATATTATATGAAATGAGAACAGCCAGTCACAAAGAGACAAACACTGTATCATAATACTAACATGAGGTATCTAGAGAAGTCAAACTCATAGAAACAGAAAGTTTGGTGATTGCCAGAGTATAGTTTCAGTTTTGCAAACAAAAAGAGTTCTGGAGATTGGTTGCACCACAATTTGAATGCACTTAACGCTAATCAATTGTACTTAGAAATGGTTAAGATAGTAAATTTTATGTTATATATTTTACCATGATTTAAAAACAAACAAAAATACCTGCCTGAGTTGTGTTTCCCTCTCTTTACCAATACTTTCACTTTCTTTTCTGCTCAGTATTATGCTCTTTTGCCTGGCAGGAGTTGGGGTCAATGAGATAAAACTCCCACACAGACACTCTCTATTTTACAATCTGTTCAAAGGGGGGAAAAATCCTAAAAATGAGAACATCCTCCAGAATACTAAGTAGCCATCTATTTTTAAAGGACAGAAATTCTTTAACACCATTTTCATAGTCTGTTAGAGACAGGTTCCTACGTGAATTGACATTTTAAGGTCATCCCAAGTGTCTATATCATCTTCTAGTCAGAGCATCTCAGAGGTTGAGAGAGAGAAGCCAGTACTTAATGAACTTCAGTATCACTCATTGTGTATAAGGCACAGTTTTAAGCACTTCACAAATGTAAACTCAGTCCTCAAAACAACCCTACAAAGTAGTAGTATTATTATCTTCATTTTATAGGAGAGCAAATTAGGATGTAGAGGTTTAAGTTAACTTTCCCAAAGTCACACAGCTAGTAAATGGCAGAGCCAAACATTGAACAAAAGCCGCCTGTCTTCAGAGTTTGGGCTATGTAGCTTGTCACTTATATTTTTAGTGAGTCCCTAGATATTAAATGCACACACATACACACAGGGCCAGAAATCTTTTTTTAAAGTTTAAACTTCATTGCCTTTTTTCAAACCTGCCAGTGCTGCTCATTGACTTTATAAATTACCTCTTTTGGAGGTAAAATCCAAAGTCTAAATGTGAGCTGCAAGCTACGTAACAGGCTCCCCTGCTCTCTGCCAAGGCTTCTCCATTAACTGCTGCTTCTATCCACTCCAGTTCAAACCCAAGAAGAATGTGGCATATATTCCTTCCCATCCAAGCTTTCATACTTTTACTACATTTATGAATACAAAAACAATATATAGCATTGCTTTGAGTTTAATTTATGTAAATGCTATTCTACAGTATGAATCGTTCTAAAGCTTGCTTTTTCATCCACCTTTGATTTTAAGATTTCTCGATGTTGGTATATATTAATTGCTGTTAATTTTCCAACATATGATGAGGCTTATCTTATCCATTTCCCTATTTATGATATAAAATTACTTCCAGTTTTTCACTGCTACAAAAATACAGCAGTGAAGATACTTTACATATCTCTCTATGCAATTGAGCAAGACGCTCTAGATCAAACTAGATCAGTTAGATCTAGATCAAGAGAATCTTAGGTTATACCTTCACTAGATATTGGCAAATGTTTCAAAAAGTGGTGGGAACTGTTAACATTTTTAGCAACAGTAGATAAGATCTTTTCACACACATTTGAGTGTTTATGTTTGTTAATCAAATGGGTGTGAAACGGTATCTCATTTTAATCTTTTCCCCTGATTACTAACATTGTCTTTATGTTTATTATCTATTTGGTTTACCTTTCCTTTTATCTGTTGGTTTCTATCTTTTGTCCATTTTTATACTTGCTTGTCATTTTCCTCCAGAGTTCATCATATACCATGTGTCTAGAGATAAGGTAAATGCAAGTATGAGGCTATGTGCCAGTGTTGCAAATGAAAAAATAAAAAAAGCTTTGTACAACTTAAATGTAAGCATCTTTGTGTATATAAATAAATTACTCAAATGTCTATGTATTACATTTGATATTAATATCATTTCAAATGCATTATTTTATTTAAAAATTTTTCAATTACAGTTGACATTTAATGTTATATTAGTTTCAGGTGTACAGCATAATGATTAGACATTTATATAACTTTCAAAGTGATCCACCGATAGGTCTAGTAGCCACATGGCTCTATACATAATTATTACTATATTAGTGGCTATATTCCCCATACTGTACTTTACATCCCTGTGACTATTTTGTAACTGCCAATTTGTATTTCTTAATCCTTTCACCTTTTTCACCCTGTCCCTCACCTTCCTTCCCATCTGGCAACCATCAGTTTGTTCTCTGTATCCATGAGTTTGTTTCTGTTTTGTTTGTTCATTTATTTTGTTTTCCACATAAAAGTGAAACCCTATAGTATTTGTCTTTCTCTGTCTGACTAATTTCATTTAGCATAATACCCTCTAGATCCATTTTGTCACATGTGGCAAGATTTCATTTTTTTTATTGCTGCATAATATTTCATTATTTATATATACTATGTCTTCTTCATCCATTTGTCTATAAATAGACACAGGTTGCTTCCATGTCTTGGCTACTATAAATAATGCTGCAGTGAACATAGGGATGTCAAATGCGTATTTTAAATCACATATTATGTAATAAATTATTTTAAGAATATACTCTTCACTCACATTTCATTAAGCAATTTTATTCAAATTTCTAGTTAGCATGTCCAACATCAGGTTTTGTCATCATTGAACTACTTTTTGCATCATTTACAGTTTTCTAAAGCAAATCACCTTTATTTCTATTCAAATACATTTTGAATCTGTGCTTAATACACTCCCAGGACTTTGTTCCAAGCTACCAAATACCACTTGATGTTCATAATCTTCACATATGATCATAAACTATATTGAAAAACCAGTTATCTTCTATTTGCCCCTTCATATCTTCTCCACCCTACTTTCTGCTCTGGAAAGCTGACCTGTGTGGACCACATCTCTAGGAACCCTTGGTCTCTAATAGAGTCAGCCAAGGGGAGGCCTGAGGATGGTGAGGTTGCGGTATCTATTCCTCTGGCTCCATCTCTTAGAGTTCACCTCAGTCTCTGGCTGCATCCTTGGACAGAAGGTCATTGCTCCTCTCAAGGAACTCTGTTCCTCAGGACTCTCTCCTTCCATGACCAGAGACCTCACCCTCCCCTCAATGTACCTTTGCAGACCTAGGAGTGGTCAGAGTATGAGCCTGGTAGCCCTGTGTTCCTGCACTACTCCTGGTTCCTGCACTACTCCTGGCATTTCCTTTACACCCAGCACACCTTTATAATTAGTCTTTTTTTTAATGTGACTTTTTTATTTTTCATTTTTTTTAATTGGGGAATATATTGGGGAACAGTGTGTTTCTCCAGGGCCCATCAGCTCCAAGTTATTGTCCTTCAATCTAGTTGTGGGGGGCACAGCTCAGCTCCAAGTCCAGTCGCTGTTTTCAGTCTTTAGTTGCAGGGGGCGCAGCCCACCATCCCATGTGGGAATTGAACCAGCAACCTTGCTGTTGAGAGCTCTCACTCTAACCAACTGAGCCATCTGGCCGCCTCATATAATTAGTCTTTTGACTAATGAACCCTCCTTGATTTTTCCTAATTTGAATGTATCATCAATTTCCCATTGGGAAAATGATTAATATTCATATTTTAAAAAATAATCTTTAGAAGGCTTGTTTTCAACAACATCCAACCCTTACAATTTCAGGTCATATCCCAGGAATAAATGATATTTGTTAACCTTCTTTATAGACTTTTGTTTATTTGCTTTGTTGTTTTAACCTACTCCAACCTGAGTCTTCTACAAACATGCAAAAGTAGCACTGATCAAGTGACTTTAGTCTGCCCATATATTTCAGAGATGTCGAAGACTCTATCATGCCTTCTTTTCTGAGCAATCGTTTTTTTTGGGGGGAAAAAAAAAAAACATGGCTTTATATTTTATCATATACAGTATTCTGGGTCTTAATCTTCTATTTGTGTTGCTAATCTCTTCTTTCTGTCTATCACTTGATTTTCAAATTTGTTTATCTTTTGTTAAAAGATGTGTTTTAGTTTAGACAAATTTATCTGTCTTTTATGAACTTGTGGCTTTTATGTCTTTTGAAAGGAATGATTTCTCACCCCAAGTTCGCAAAGATATTTTTTATGTTGAATTCTAAATATCTTTAAGGTTTTCTTTTTTACATTCTGATGTGCAATATGAAAAAGAGATTTATATTTTTCTCTAATGAGAGACAATTTGCATATCCATTTACTGAATAGTCTATTACTTCCCCACTAATTTGAATGCCACATTTATCATAAGGGTTCTGTATATGCATGGGTCTTCTCTGGGCTCTCTCTTCTGCTCCATTGTACATCCCTGCATCAATTTGACACCATGGTTCTATAATAAGTCACAATATCTAGCAGGGAAGATGAATCCACGTGGTTGTACTTTAAAAATTCTTGTTTGGTGGTAGTGGGGGTGGGGGTGGGAGATTAACCTCTATACTGCTTAAATAGAAAACTTCTCCATAGAATAAAATACGAACAGTATCCTTGGAGTTGGCCATTTCTTCTTCCATTTAAATTTTACAATCTAAGTGTCTAATTCCACGAAAAATCCTGCCGTAATTTTGAGTGGGATCACATTGATTTTATAAATTAAGAGAAAGAAATCTTTTTACAATATTGAGTCCTCCCCTCATATAGCAACATGGTTGAGCTCTCAATTTATTCAGGTTTTCTTTTACATTTAAAGATTTCTTTCATAAATTATCTTTTACATCTTTTGGCGCTTTATTGCTAGGTACTTTATAAAATTAGATGTTTTGTATTTTCAAATTGGTTATTACTAGTACAGAAATCCTAAATTTTTATCTAGGCACCATGCTGAAATATTCAAAGTTCTACAGTTCATTTCTATCGGATTTTCTATGCCTATGCTCATGTTACTACAAAAAAAAAGTTTACCTGTTTTCTTTTCAATTCTTGTATCTTCTATGTCACTTCTTTGACTAGACGTAGTGACAGTGGACATTTTTACCTTTTCCATGAGTTGAAATGTTTCTAGCATTTCGCCATTGATGTTCACATAGCGACAGTCGATTCAGATGACTGGGAGAGTAAGAAAGCTCCCAGTAATTGTTAGCTTTCTGACGTTGTGCTTCTGCTTCGTTTTCCCAATGGTCTATAACTGGGTCCTAGCAGAGGCATTTTCCTTATCAGCTGTTTGTCCCACTATATAGAAGACATATCTAAGATGGCCTTTGGCAAGGTACCAGTGGTTCAGCAGAATAGATAAACCAGAATCATTGGTTCCTTTATTGATCCACTCACTCAGCACGTTATGTGAGTGCCACGTGGGTTCATATGCTTTATCCCCAGACATATAAAAGTTTTTTTCTTGGTTTAAGATTTCCAATAGATATATCTGTGAACATGTTAAAAACAGATTGCATCACGTTTCTCTCAGATTTACAACAGAAAGAGAAAAACTGACAGTAACAAAATTATTTCAATAGCTTAATTATGATCCTGATTCTTCCTATAAACTGGCTTTGAAAGAATACCATAATTTACTTGAAATTGTTCACATTTCCTTTAACTTGATGCCACAGCTTTTCTCTTTGGTGAAAAGATTCCCTACAGCTGTAATGAACGAAGCCTCTAAATTTGACTGCTTGGTGGAAATAGCAGTGAAGGAAATATATTGTGCTTAGGGTTTCTTTGTGTGTTTTTTAAAATCTGATTTCATAACTTAAAAACAATATTTGGTTTCTATTTCTTAAGTATCTGCATGCTTAAAAGTTTCACATTTAAAAACTATTCAAAGGTTCCACATTTAATCAGGGTTCATAGTATCTTGGGAGAATTATTATTTGCTTCCAAACTTGATTTTTTTCACTACGTGAGTAGGAACTTGAGAGCAAAGAAGAGCTGTTCTAGGCAGAGAACAGTAAGCAAAAGAGCCCAAAAGAGACTCAAATAAAATAATTAAAACGCTTCAATAACTGCCTCAAATGAAAATACATTAGAAAGGTTAAGCCCAGTCATAAAACTATCTTCTTAGGACTTATATAAATTCACTGTAAGATCTCATGTTGGACAAGAACAAATTAGAAATTTAAATCAAAGAATGAAAATAGGCTTGGCAACTCCATCCTTCACAGTCTCCAGACACCAACAACTGCACGTTTTATTACTATATCTATAAGAAATTAGTTGGTTCATTTGATTATTTATTAACACCAATAGCCATGGAGGGTCTACCCTGCTATAAACTCTGCTGTCATCCAGAAAAAGTAACAGAGTAGCGAATAACATAAATTCTATCCTGTGTTGAAAGTCTCTCTTTCTTAAATTAAATGGTGGCCTATTAAAGTTAGATGGATTAATATACTTTCAACTGAGTTCTCTCCACCTGCAGTTTTCTCTGCTTCTTAAATGAATGAGGAAACTGGGTATCACTGTTTTCCATCATGTTTGGGTCAGTGTATTAAGTGTCTAAAAGATTTGAGGGGAAAAGTTCTGATCAAGCTAAGCTCCCTGGAGTGGATTTATCCACCATAATAAATGGTATTTTCTAGGCTCATCACAGAAGCATCAAAGTTAAGGAAAAATGAGGTCAAGAAGAGATAAGCAGTTAAGGCTTTAAAAAAATTTGAAATCTAAAATTCCATCTCAAAACATGTTTAGTCCAGATTTGATATCAGCTTCTTATAATTTTTCCCACATCTAGTGTTCATTTAGGAAACTTTGTTTTAAAGAACAACAGATGGGAGTAATCATGACAAACTCTCACCCCTCTTTCTGTTTTGCTGGCCCAATCCTTTCCAAGGGCACATCTGGGCCTGGGATGGGTCCTTTGTATAGTTTTCTCAAGAGCATGTGACTAATATATTTCAAGTGTTTAATTAAAGGCTTTTTGTGTGCACTGTGTATAGTGAGGACCTCATGTGATTCCAAGATCACAAGTCTAAACTATAACACTATGAGCCATTAATGTCTCACTCTGAAATCCAGTTCATTAAATCAGAATGAGTAATGGTAGCTAGAGTAGGGTAGCTAGAGTAAAGGAAAGGAAGAGGAGGAAATTAATAGTTGTAAGTTAAGAATGTGCCATAGAACATTACCATTCTACTCAAGTCAATATACAAACCTCTCCACCTAGAACTGTCATCTTTTAGAACAGGAAGCATCCCTAGACAGCATCTAAGTCAACCTTATCACTTTGCAGATGAAGAAACCAAAGTACAAAGAGATGATGTGATATACCCAGATTTCACAGCTTGTTAATCATGAACCCAAGACTAGAACTCAGGTCTCCTAACTTGCCTCTAGCGTTCTTCTCATTATACCCTTAAACACAAGGCAGAAATTTTAAAGCCCGAGTTAAGAAAAGTAAATTGTGCCCCATTATATTGGCACAGGGTACTGGGCCATACCCTGGCATTACAAATATTAATGATTTAGGATTCCTGCTCTCACAGGGCTTACACTCCAGGGGGGGGGACAAAAACAAACTGATAGGCACCCATTGTAGTAATCTCTGAAGGTACATTAACAAAGGGCTGACAATCCCCATGGACAGAGCAACTCTTACCTGGGAAATAATATTTTGTTAAAGCTAGAGGGTGCATAGGAATTTGAGAGCAAAGAAGGGCTGTCCTAGCCAGAGGACAGCAAGCAAAGGAGCCCAAAAGAGCTTTAAAGAATATGATGTTTTCCTGGAACTAAGATACAGACAGGAGACATAGGAGATGAGGTTGACAAAATCAGTTAGTTCAAAACTAAGGCGTTTCAATTCAATAATTTAGCCACTTGAATCTAACAGATTTTCAAATAGCAGAGATGGTATTATTGAATATCTTTTTTTAATTGGCATTGATTAAAATAGACTACAGTGGGAAAGAAATAAGTGTCAGTGACACGAGTAGGAAACTGGTTCTTCTTTCCGAGAAAGAAAAGATGATAAAAAGAAGAGCTGCAATTTATTTTTAAACTTCAAGTAAATTGATAGATTTAAGCAGGGGTTATAAATTGAATGTAAGAAACGGACATATGAAAAAATGGTCAACCTCACTAATCATTAGAGAAATGCAAATAAAAACCACAATGAGATACCACCTCACTCTGGTCAGAATGGCTGTCATCGAAAAATCAACGAACAGTAAGAGTTGCCAAGGATGTGGAGAAAAGGGAACCCTCGTGCACTGTTGGTGGGATTGCAGACTGATGCAGCCACTGTGGAAATCAGTATGGAAGTGTCTCAAAAATCTGAAAATGGAACTGCTTTGTGACCCAGTAATTCCACCTGGGTATCTAGCCAAAGAAATTCAAAATATTAATTTGAAAAAATATGTGCACCCCTGTGTTTATTGCAGCACTATTCATAATAACCAAGACATGGAAACAACCAAAATGCCCATCGGTAGATGACTGGATAAAGAAACTGTGGTACATTTATACAATGGAGTGTTACTCAGCCATAAAGAGGAATGAAATCTTAACATTTGCAATGACATGGATGGACCTAGAGAATATTATGCTAAGTGAAATAAGTCAGATGGAGAAAGACAAATACCATATGATCTCACTTATGTGTGGAATTTAATAGAACAGACTAAATGAGCAAACTAAACAGAAATAGACTCAGAAATATAGAGAAAAAACTGATGGTTGGGAGGGGGTAGGGATGGGGGAAAAGGTGAAAGGATTAGAAAGCATAAACTAGTAGTCACAATATCACCCCGGGGATGTGAAACATAGTTGGGGGAATATAATCAATAATGTAAAGATTTTATAAGGTGTCAGACTTGTCTTACTGGGAGACCACTTCAGGGACCGTGTAGATGCCTGAGCATTGCTCTGTACACCTGAAGCTGAAGCTGAATAATATTGAATGTCAACTATAATTATATATATATATATATATATATATATATATATATATATATGTAAGTGAATGATGGAAAGTTCATGAACTTAATTGTCCGATCCCCGTGTGTGTGTGTGTGTGTGTGTGTGTGTGTGTGTGTGGTGTGGTTTAGTCACAGGATGTGGAGTACAGCATAAGGAATAGAGTCAATGGACTTGTAACAACTATATACAATGTCAGAAGGGTAGTAGATGGGGGGAGGGAGGTTATCACTTTGTGAGGAGTGTAAATGTCTAACTATTACTTTTGAAACTAATAAAAAAGAAAAGAAAGAGTAAATGAAACACTGAGGCTCCTGGGAAACTTGGGAAACTGAGTGAAATCATTAACCAAGATCAAGATTAAAGCAGGTGTTAATTCTGAGAGTAAGAGAATGAGAAGTTCATTTAAGGACTCTGAAAATAGGGTATAAAGATTTAGATATAAACTTCTTGATTCTATGAATGAAACTTAGAGAAATTCTGTACCGTGTGAACTACCCAGTCTTATAATTAATAACAGAATCCTCCTCTGACTCAGTGATTACAGTTGGGAACCACAGAAACTAAGACATTATTAGTTTAAATAACCATCTACAGATAACTATCTATGCAAACAAAACCATAATTGACAGATTTTAAGGGTAGATATTCTTTGTTTGTCTCATCACTATCTCTAGTGGCATCTAAATAAAAAACATTTTCATTAATTAAGATATTTAAGTTCAGTTTTTAATGGCCTTTACTGAAGACTACCAGAAATTGTACCTCATTGTCTGGAAATATAAAAGAAACCAAGGAAACAATTCAAGAAATTTATAGCCTGCAAGCTGAATAATAGCAAGTAGAAGTTTCCAATGCAGAATAAAATATTTTAGGAGCTGTGAAGAGTAAGGGAAGAGCTCTCAGGAAAAAAGATACTTTTGTTGAGTTGTGAAGAAGGAAGAATTAGAGTTGACAATAACAAATGAAAAAAGACATTCAAGACTGGTCAGGCTGGAAAATAGTATGAAAAAAAAATGCATGGAAGAGGAAAAGTGTTAACATATTAAGAGAACATCCCAATTGCCCAGTGTAGTTATAACTTAGAGTATCTGAGTGTAAATGGTAGAAGTTCTAGCTGCAATGATAAATTGAAATCAGCTTGCAAAGGCCTTCAAAGTGAAGAAATGGCAGCAACAACCAAACTTTGGGGAAATAGCACAGATAATTATTATAGGGCTTCGTTCAAACTCTGACGTGGAAGCCCTTGTCCCCCAAATGGCTGGGCTGGATCACTCATGTTGCAAAGACTAGTTTAAGGAACTTTCCACAAGACTTCAATTTTTTTCATTGCCACACCCCACATCTACTTCACCTTGTCCTCTACCTCACCAAATTAGAAATATTACATAACTTTGCTTAATGTACAAGATACATGGATTTCTCAAAGGAGTCTGGTATCCAAAATGAAGTTGCTAATGTTTATTATTAAAATAAGAATAATAATAATGAAAATCATAATAACAGCTAGTATTTGGAGCAATTTCTTTGTACCAAGAGTGTACTGATATGTTACGTTTAATTGGTTTGTCCTTATAATAATCCTTTGATGAGGTTACATTATAATACCAATCTTATCACTAAGAAAGGTTGAAATAATCTCTGCACTGGTGAGTAGCTTCAGAATGGGGTAACCCATTAAAGCCCAGGACTGTCTGACATAAAAGCCCTCTTCGCTTTTCCTTATCCAGCACTTGACAGCCACTCCTTTATGACACAAGGATAACTTTCAAGGCATTCTCCTTCCAAAACTCATTCTCTCTAACCCTCTATAACCAAGGTGGTTCAGGCTTATAAAAATACAAAGTGGAGGTATGTTGCATCTTCTGATGTGAAGTATTTAAAAGCAGGGGTGAAATAAAGATGCAAGGAAACCAGTGTATTTGGGGTTGTTAGTTTTCAAGCACAACCCTGGTGAAAGAATTGCAATTGTTCTCTCATGATTCAGGAATAAACTTTCTTCTGAGTCAGGGAATTCAGCTGAAAGAAAAGAGAAAATCCAGGAAAGCCATTCTAAACCATCCTAAACTAATGATTCATTGACCTTTGAAATCTGGCTAGTAGATAATAGTTAAGATAAGAAAGATTTACTCCACACCCAAATGAAGAGCAGAAGACACTTAGAGTAATTTTAAATTGTTTTTTTTTTTCCAAACACAGAACCTGGGCAGATTTCTTCTTTAAAGAATAAGTATAGCAACATTAAATAACATAAAGAAATAAAGTCCCTTAAAGATACAGGGTGTACACACAAAGTGATGTACCGTAAAAAACCGAAGATATTTTTAGAAATTATCCAGTTTTTATTTTTAATAAATTAAAAGAAAACAGACTTTCTGAAACAAACCAAGAGATGAGATTAAAATAAAATAAATAAAAGCTAAGATTAAAATTAAAAAAGAATTGACCAGTACAATAAAAGAATGCATTAAATTAAAGGGGAAAACGTGTAGTCTCATTAAATTAAAGCAGACAACTTGTAGTCTCATGATCAATTCTGTTGCCAAAAACAATTTTAAAAGCTGAATAAAAGACATTTTTAAATGTTTGAAAGCATTGGTGAAGACATTAGAGAATAACCAAGACAATCAGGAGTTGAGGGGCAAAGATGCTTGAGAAAAGCGGGACAGACTAAGGTGAACCCACTTTGATGACTGGTTATTCCCTCAAAGGTATGGGTGATTTGGACCATCATTTCTAAGCATTAAGTTAGACTGGGGCTTGGAGGAGTTCCACTAGGTTGGGGAGACATAGACCAAAAGGCCAAAGTATAACAAGGAGGAAGAAACAACAGAGAGGATAGTCCAAAAGGCAGCCGCAATTTTCCCCTGAGGCATTTGCCAACTCCTAAGCCTTTCCCATGCAGAGTGAGACTTGAAAACTTAAGCAAAAAAATCCAGCTGAGATGCCAAAGTGTAAAGCCAAGATTTCAGCAGTCTATCAGTGCTAAAGAGACAGAAGTTGGAATTCATGACCAACCAAAGCAAGGGGAACTTATAAACACCCTAGGCTTTCAGTTGAGACATTAAAAAAAGAAAGTCATATTTTTTTAATTCCCCATTAATTAAAATACTAATAATAAAAATAAAATATGCAAAAGGTTAGAAAAAACACAAAACTGAGATCCCTATATGCCAAAATGTATGGGTTATAGCTTTATGAAGCTGCTTTTAGTAAAATATTGACTTTGAGAATGAGAATAAATGAATGAAACATTCAATTATAAAATTACAACTAGATTAAAAACAGAAACTTATAAAAATGAAAATAACAGATAAAAAATAAAGGAGAAAGAAATTTCCAAAAGAAGTAGAATTGACATATATCCAATTGACACATAACTAAAGAATTAGTTCTTTTCACAGTTGAGTATGATGTGAGCTGTAGGCTTGTCATATATGGCCTTTATTATGTTGAGGTACATTTCTTCTATATTTAATTTGATGAGAGTTTTTAACATGAAAGGATGTTGACTTTTGTCAAATTCTTTTTCTGCCTTTATTGAGATGATCATGTGACTTTTATCTTTGATTCTGTTGATGTGGTGTATTATGTTTATTGATTTATGTATGTTGAGCCTGTAATTTTCTTCCCTTGTAATGTCCTTGTCTAGTTTTGGTGTGAGGGTAATATTAGCCTTGTAAAATGACTTTAGAAATGCTCCATCTTCTTCAATTTTTTGTAAGCATTTGAGAAGGATTGGCATTAATTCTTCAGTGAATTCAATGTTTGGTGAATTCATCTGTGAAGCCATCTAGTTCTGGGTTTTTCTCTGTTGGGAGGTTTTTTGGTTACTGATTCAATCCCCTTACGCATTATGGGAAGATTCATACTTTCTATTTTTTCAGGATTCAGTCTTGGTAGAATTGTGTTTCTAGGAATTTATCCAGTTCTTCTAGGTTATCTAATTTGTTGGTGTGTAGTTGTTCATAGTAGTTTCTTAGGATCCTTTGTATTTCTGTGGTGTCAGTTGTAATGTTTCTTCTTTCACTTAAAATTTTATGTATTTGAGTCCTCTCTCTTTTTGTCTTTGTAAGACTAAGAGTTTGCTGATTTTTCTTTTCAAAAAACTAACTCTAAGTTTTGTTGATCTTTTCCTATTTTCTTTCTGATATGTATTTCTTTCATTTTTGCTCTAAACTCTACTATTTCCTTCCTTCTACTAACTTGGGGCTTAATGTGTTCTTCTTTTCCTAGCTCCTTTATGTATAAAATTAGGTCACTTATTCGAGATTCTTTGTTGTTGTTGTTCTTTATGTAGAAATTTATCACTATATACGCTTCCCCCATAGAACTGCCTTTAGTGTGTTGTCATTTGTTTGTTTGTTTGTTTTGCTTTTCCCCTAAGATCAGGAACAATACAAGGGTATTCACTCTCACTATTTCAATTCAATATAGTACTGGAAATCCTAGCCAGGGCAATTAGGCAAGAAAAAGAAATAAAAATCATCCATATTGAAAAGGAAAAGGTGAAATAAAACCATGACATGATATAGAAAACTCTAAAGACTTCACACACACACATACACACACACACAAACCTGTTAGAATTAATAAACTAATTCTATAAAGTTGTAGAACAAAAAATCAATACAAAAATTAGTTGTATTTCTAAACACCTAGACAGAACTATCTGTAAAAGAGGTTAAGAAAACATTCCATTTACAATAGTGGTAAAAGAATGAAATAATTAGAAGTAAATTTAATCAAGGAGGTGAAAGATCTGTACACTGAGAACTATAAAATATTGATGAAAGATATTGAAGAAGCCAATAAATGAAAAGATATCACAGGTTCATGGAATGGATACAGAATGGGCTGGTCCCACACCCATGTGTGGTGATTAAAAATTGAGAGGAATATCTCTGCTGCAGAGGTCTTCCCTGAAAACAAGGGGTTTCCCAACCCCACACCAGGCTCCCCAGCCCAGGGTGCCAGTGCTGGAAAGAGAAGTCCACATAACTTCTGGTTGTGAAAAACAGTAGAGATTGTGGCTAAGTGAGGTGGAGGACAGCTGGAGTCCTGGGTGTTTCTCTTAAAAGGCTTATGCACACACTTACTTGCTGACAGACTCACTCGCTCTGAGCTCCAGTACTGGTGAAGAAGCTCAAAATGTGCCAGGGACATAAGGGAAGGAATTGAATTGCCTAGCTTCAGAGAGGGCTGGAGGGGTAGCTTTTTCCCACACAGAAGTGATGGCAGAAGCCATTGTTCCTTTGTGAAACCCTCCCCCCTCTCAGCCTGCAGGTGTTATAGCTGAGTCTCCATCAATCAAGCTAATACCATTTGCCTTACCCTGGTGATTCTCTGAGACACCACCCACCCAAATTGCAGGCCCTCCAAAGCTGCTTTCAATGGCTTTTTCATGCAAACAGTCATGTCTTGGCTTATGCTGTGGACTTCCCTAAAATCGCTCAAAGTCTCACAAATCCCATATAATCAGCATCTGGCCTCAGCATGCCCCATACCTCTTGCTAAACAGCCCCAAGCATAGCACTAGCATCAGCTGGACTCAGTTGGCTTTTGGGGCTCTCCCAGGCACCTCCAAATCCAGGACAAATGGCAACCATCTGCAGATCACTTTATAGCTCATACCAAGTAACCCCGGGGAAGGCACAGGGAGTGGCTGATCTGGGCCTACACCAGAGCCCAGAATCAATACACATGATGGCCAGCTTCAGACCATATCAGAGCACTACCCAATCACCTCCATAAATGATACACCCAGAGGGCAGAGTGAGTAGGCACCACATTCCCGGTAAAGTGAATCCTGCTCTGCAGGGTCCACCCCTGCACAATAGTTCCTCCACTGTGGTTATGGCCAGTCATCACAACCAATCAGCCTAAGGGTCAACCCTTTCCACTGATGTGCAAGCAGCAACCAAAGCTCATCTGCAACAAGGAGGCACACACAACCCACACAAGGGACACACCTGGAGCTTCTGGTTCTGGTGACCAGGGAGACTGTGCCATTGGGCCCCACAGGACATCTACTTCATAGGGCCACTCTACTAAGACTGGGAGACATAGCAGTTCTACCTAATACATAAAAAAAATAGGGAGGCAGCCAAAAGAGGAGACAAACAAACATGTCCCAAATGAAAGAACAGAACAGAGCTCCAGAGAAAGAACAAAACAAGATGGAGACAAGCAATCTACCAAACGCAGATTATAAGGATGCTCAATAATCTCAGAGAGAGTTTCAATAAAGAGATAGAAAACGTAAAAATAGAGATAGTAAACATAAAAAAAACCTGTCAGATATAAAGAATATAGTAACTGAAATGAAGAATATATCAGAGGGAATCAACAGTAGAACAGATGAAGCAGAGGATCGAATCAGCAATTTAGAAGATAAGGTAGCATAAAACACCCAATCAGACAGCAAAAAGAAAAAATAATTTTAAAAAAATGAGGACAGTTTAAGGGGCCTCTAGGACCATATCAAACGTACCCAACATTCACATCATAGGTGTACCAGAGGAGAATAGAGAGAACAAGGAACTGAAAATCTATTTGAAAAAATAATGATGGAAAACTTCCTTAACCTGGTGAAGGAAATAAACCTATAGCCTAGGAAGTACAGAGTCCCAAACAAGATGAACGCAAAGAGGTCCATATCAAGACACATCATAATTAAAATGCCAATGCTTAAAGACAAAGAGAGAATTTTAAAAGCAACAAGAGAAAGGAAGTTAGTTGCCCAAAAGGGAGCTCCCATAAATGCCTGCCAGATGATTTCTCAACAGAAACTTTGCAGGCCATAAGGGACTGGCACAAAATATTCAAAGTGATGAAAAGCAGGACCTACAACCAAGATTACTCTACCCAGCAAATCTACCTTTTAGAACTGAATGACACATGAAGAGCTTCCCAGACAAGATAAAGCTAAAGGAATTCATTACCACCAAGCCAGTATTGCAAGAAATGTTAAAGGGATTTCTTTTAGAAAAAGAAGTTAAAAAAAAAAAGAAAAATATGAGTAATAAAATGGCAATAACTACCTATCTATCAACAATTACTTTAAACATAAATGGATTAAATGCTCTAATCAAAAGACATACAGTGGCTGAATAGATAAGAAAACAAGACCCTTACGTATGCTGCCTACAAGGGACTCACTTCAGATCAAAAGACACACACAGACCTTTCAGTAAAGGGATGAAAAAAGATATTTCATGAAAATGGAAATTAAAAAAAAATCTGGAGCAGCAATACTTGAATCAGACAAAATAGACTTTAAAACAAAGACTATAACAAGAGACAAAAAAGGATGCAGTAATTCCACTTCTGGGTATTTATCCAAAGAAATCCAAAATACTACATCGAGGGGATGTGTCCATCCATATGTTCATTACAGTATTATTTACAATAGCCAAGATATGGAGGCAAGCTGGGTACTGATGGATGAATGGATGAAAAAGAGGAGGTACATATATACAATGAAATATTACCAGCCATTAAAATAATGAAATCTTGACATCTGTAATAATCTGGATGAAACTAGAGGGTATTATACTGAGTGGAGTAAGTCAGACAGAGAAAGACAAATGTCATATGGTTTCACTTATTTGTGGAATCTGGAGAACAGGATAAATTAACAATCAAACCGAAACAAACTCATAGATACAGAGAGCATTTTGATGATTGCCAGATTGGGATTGGGGAGGAAATGTGTGAAGGGTAGAGGGGGATAGAAAATACAAATTGGTATTTACAAAATAGTCACAAGGATGTGGAGTATAGCATGGGGAATATAATCAGTAGTATTGTAATAACTGTATATAGTGTCAGATGGGCACTGCAATTATTAGTGTAATCACTTTATAAGTTATATAAGTGTCTAATCACTTTGTTATACACCTGAAATTAATATAATATTGTATGTCACTGTCTCCATAGTATTCAACTTTGTACTGGAGGGGCTAGCCAGTGCATTAAGGCAAGAAAACGAAATAAGAGGTGTGAAATTCAGAAAAGAAAGAAATAAAATAGTCATTATTTGTCAATAATCTGCTTATAAAATATACAAAAGAATCTACAATAAGTTATTAGAATATTGAGTTTAGCAAGGTTGCTGAACACAGTATGTTTTTTTTTTTCATATAACATTTTTTTAGAAGCAGGCAAAACCAGAGGTTTCAATGTCAGGATAATGATTTCCTTCGGGGGAAGGCAGAAATATTTGAGGGGGGATATGAAAAAGGCTTCTCGGTGCCAGCAATCTTCTACTTCTTGACCTTGTGTTTACATGGGTATTTTCTTTGCATTATAAATACATGTTTTGCATATGTATGTAAGAGTTGTATGTGTGTCAAACTGTACAATTACCAGGTTAAAAAATGTTTGTTCCATTCTTTAAAATAAACTTATAGGGACTAATTTTTTATGGAAATGTTACTCTGAGCTAGTACAAGTTAGTGTTCCAGCTTTTAGAAATAAAATGAGGAGCCCCAAGGAATAAACAAGTTGCTCTAACTGAAATGAACATGGGACAGAGTTTAGACCCAGTTGCTTGGTCTCTCTCTCTCCATTATACACCACTCCCATCTCCAAACTTTGGAGTGTAACTAAAGAGCCCTGATCTCCTTGGTATGCAGTTTTAAAAGCAGTAATACATAATTTATTCTTTTCAAAAATATTTGAGATCTAACTATTAGGGGCATAGAAGACAGAGCAATGAACAATACAAAGTTCTTGTCCTCATTGAGCTTATATTCTTACATGACACTGAAATGTGAAAAGTCAATAGCTTAGCACATTTTCTTTCTTTCTTTCATTTTTTTAAATTGGTTTCAGGTATACAAAACAATGTACTAGTTAGACATTTATACCCCTCACAAAGTGGTAACCCCCCTCCCCCAATCTACTACCCCTGACATCATATATAGCTGCTACAGTTCC
The DNA here is from genome assembly GCF_004115265.2 of Rhinolophus ferrumequinum. NCBI lineage: Eukaryota > Metazoa > Chordata > Mammalia > Chiroptera > Rhinolophidae > Rhinolophus > Rhinolophus ferrumequinum. The sequence continues at coordinate 30,183,995 of NC_046285.1, forward strand.
ACTGACTCTATTCCTTACACTGTACTCCACATCCTGTGAATATATACATATACATATACATATACATATACGTATACGTATACGTATACGTGTATATATATATATATATATAGTTGATATTCACTGTTATTCAGCTTCAGCTTCATAATGGGAGGCTGTGGAGATGAGGGAGAAGGTAAGGGGATTAGAAAGCACAATCGGTAAGCATGAGATTGCCACGGGGATATGAAAGACAATTTGGGGAATCTTTACAATAATGTTGTAAAGATTTTGTAGGGTAGCACATTTTCTTAAGAGGAAGTTTAGTTAATAGAGAATGAAAGCTTTGAACTGAACGAATTAAAGGTAATTTACATCCATAGAAGGAATTTTGGCATGACATTAACCTGATCAGATGCTTTCCAGAGTACTTTTAAGTATTTCCTTTATTCATTATCCCTTTATAAGTATTATCCCTTATAAGTATTTCTTTATTCATTCCATAATATTTGAGGGCCAACCATATGCCTGACACTATACAGAGCCTTGGGAATATAAAATAGTAATTAACATGAGAGCTTACCGTCTAGAGGGTGGAGCAGACACTAAAAAAAGAACACAATCTGTAATTAAATGGAAGTAATGAATCGGGGTTAGACGCTATGCTGCTTCTTACCAACTGAAGAATGTATTTGATCTAATATAGTTTAACTTGACTCTATGAAATATCTGGGTAAAGTCAATATTTTTTAATGTATTTCAGCCTATCAAACAGTTTTACATCAGGCAGATTTCAAAAATCCTGATGGCTTGGACATACCCGAGACCAGATAAGTCAGACTGGGGTAGGACCCAAGCATCAGTGATTCTTAAAGCTCTTCATGTGATTCCAATGAGCAACCAAAGTTGAGAACCACTGAGTTAGGGGCAAGTTTATTCTATATGTTTTTAATTTATTTTATGTTAACTTAGAAACCTATTTTCTATCATATTTAATATTTCAGGGCCTTCTAATTCATACATTCTCTTAATGACAGAAAATATTTATGCTTCATTACCAAGTACCTATCTGAGTGGGCAAATATCTGAACAAAGTAGCTAGAATGTAAAACTGGCCATTTCAGATAATTTCAAGAAAATAGAAAGCAAATTCTTTACTTGATATATTATTTCAGCTATTATTTAACTCTATGCTTCAAACTTCCATGTAAATACATATGACTCTAAACAAGAGTCACATGTTTCTGATGTGCTTTTGGCTTTGGAGTGAGGCATCAGTGAAAGTAACTGCTACACTCTCCTATGACAATAGCTTAATGTCTCTATCCAAAACCAAAAGATTAGGCTACGTAAAATATTACATATTTTGTGTATAAAAAATATACATATTACTGATCCTCTACAAATTTCTTTACATTACAGAATGTATCTAATATGTGTATGAACAAGGGACAAATGTTAGGGTTCAGAGAACAACTCCAAGTACTGTGGACAGAATGTAAAACAGTCTTATTATTACCAGATAGACAAAGGAACACATACAAACAGAAACTAGAGGCTTTCCAAAATTTTCCTCAGTTATTTTCCTCTTTGATTATAGGGCCAGCTTAGGCTGTGGTGTTTGGAGATCAGCCTACTGGCCTCCAAAGCCAAGGGCAAGCTGTCTGGCTCCAAGTACATTGGGCTCCAATTATGATGCCATAAGGATTTCTTTTTTTGGATAAAACTGAGTCCTGCCATTTTGCTCTCAAGTTTTTAAGTTTTATTTTTCTTTAGGACTCTCCCTACAGCAGCAGTTCTTACAATGATGTATTTACCTTCTGAATTCACAAATAAATCCTTCAAAAGTCTCCCTTATCCCAAATTTATTACTCAAAATTAAAACCACAAGAATAAGTCTGCATTAGCAAAGAGTTCTCTGCAAAGCAGAAGATACATGAAGGGGTTCCCTAAGGCTCCATGAAAAATAATAGTCTATTTTCTAATTAGGGAGTGATTTCACAGCATTTAGAAAGAAATAAACCAAAGATAGATCATTCTTTGAAACTATTTTGGCTGCTTATTTCCAAGAGTCAAGAAACTGCATAACCATCAATATTGATTCAACAAACCCGTCGCAACTACTCTTTGCCAGGTCTCATGTTAGGACCAGAGGTTAGAAGACAATACAGAGAAGCAAGAATCAAAGCCTCGTAAATAAGAGAGGGCTTAAATGACTTCAGGAGGAAAGAGAAGTCGTCAAACAATCTTGTATCACCAGGTTCCTTTGCTTTTTGCACTGCTCAGAACTAATGAGTTTTCACACAGAACAACGTTCTCCCCTCTCCCTGCCAGGATAGTACTTGGCCTTAAAGATCTGTAGTTAAAAAGTGCAATTTAATTTCCAGCTCTTCAAATGCCATCAAGTTCTTTTCTTCAGGGATGGAAGGTTTGGTGATTTCTTTGTGTATTATAATCATTTACAAAGAATGAAGACCAACTCCATCTGATTTAAGCAGGAAAAATAAATGATACTAAAGATAATTGTATCTCATATTTATTGGGGAGGCTGGAAAATCCGGCTCAGCATAGGCAGAAACAAAGGAAAGCTCTGCAGCTACAGCCACAGTCAGATTTGCAGCACACACCACCCATAGAAGACATGTAGCCCCTATCCTGGCCCAGGTACTCTGCACTGGACCTCACTCCCAAGACACTCCCCCTGCTGCCCTCAGAGAGAGCGCCTCCCTGTTAGGACTCCAGCTTTGCCTCAGGAACTCCAAATTGAACATAACTACGCCACTGTATCTAACTGACCTAGTTCCATAGGAGCTAGAGAAGCAATTGCTGAGAATTTTCTGTTTGTATGGTAGTAAGGAATTTTCTGTTTCTATAATAGGAGTTGAGCTCTGTTTCCCATCAGGATCTATGTGGCAGGGAATTTTCAAAATACAGGAAAGGAGGTAAAATGTTGGAGAGCTTTTTAGAAAGTGACAAACAGGCACTCTTCCACAAATTTCTCAATTCTTTCAGGGAATGTATCATGGGCATATTCTCTTTTCCCAATACTCTAAGGGAAACTGGATTTGATGGTCATTCATAAGTAAATAGCATGTCTAACTTCATATGGAAGTCCAAATTTCTGTTACACACACCAATCTCAAAGTCCTCTACCCAGGCTGTAATGACAGAATATGTTTCTGGGTGATCTTTCCCATAAAACTCTATCCACTATGACCTGGCCTTCACTTCAAGCTCAACTTCCTGCATTATTCTGAAATACAGCTCACAATTCATAGCCTTCTAGCTAAGGGGGAAAGAGCATTAGGTTTCACTGCTGTGTGAGATATTTATACAATAAGCAGCAATAGCCTTAAATCTAGAATTTCCTTAAGTATGTCTGAGTTCTTCCTAGATCTCCCCTGCCACCAGCTTTCCTCCCACATCCAGTACCTTTTTTGTTTTTATACCTCTTGCTTAATACCCTCCAGAACTCAATCACATGAGCCAGTCCTTGCGAATGACTGATACTAAAAGAAACCTGTCAGGGCTCAAAGCTTTTTATCTAGCTTTGCTCTCATTTCCCAAGTTTGTTTTGGCTATTCAGGATCTTTTGTGGTTCCATATGAATTTTAGGCTTGTTTTTTGTATTTCTGTGAAAAATGCCTTTGAGATTTTGATAGGCATTGTATTAAATCTGAAGATTGCTTTGGGTAGTATATACTTTTTAACAAATATATACTTTTTCTTTGGGTAGTATATACTTTTCAATCCATGAGCATGGGATATCTTTCCAATTATCTTTGTCTTCTTCAATATCTTCCATCAATGTGTTGCAGCTTTCAGTGTACAGATCTTTAATCTCCTTGGTTAAATTTATTTCTAAATATTTTATTTTTTGATGCTATTGTAAATGGGATTATTTTCTTACTTTCTCTTATAGTTTGTTGTTAGTATATAGAAACACAACTGATTTTTTTATATCTTGATTTTGTATCCTGCAATTTTACTTAATTTGTTTGTAGGTGGGTTTTGTTTGTTTGGAGTTTTAGGTCGAGGTTCTGTTGTAGTCTTTAGGGTATTATATATGTATATAAGATCATGTCATCTGCAAACAGAGACAATTTCACCTCTTCTTTCCCAGTTTTTGACGACTTTTATCTTTTTCTTGCCTAATGGCTCAGGCTAGGTCTTCCTGTACTATGCTGAATAGATGTGATGAGAGTAGGCATCTTTGTCTTGCTCCTGATCTTAGAGGAAAAGCGTTCAGCTTTCACCATTGAGTATATTAGATGTGACCTTATCATATATGGCCTTTATTATGATGCTTATGGTGCATTATGATGTACTATGTATATTATGGTATGTTATGGTACATTCCTTCTATATTTATTTTCTTGAGAGTTTTTATAATAAAAGAATGTTAAGTTTTGTCAAATGCTTTTCCTGCCTCTCATCTTGAGATGATCAGTAACTTTTATCCTTCTTTCTGTTAATGTGGTATATCACATGTATTGATTTGTATATATTAAAACATCCTTGGATCCCAAGGATAAATCCTACTTAATTATAGTGCATGATCCATTTAATGTGCTATTTAATTCAGTTTACTAGTATTTTGTTAAGGATTTTTACATCTATGTCTATCAAGAATACTGGTCTGCAATTTTTTTTCTTGTAGTGTCCCTGTCTGGCTTTGGTATCAGGGTAATGCTAGCCTCATAAAAGCCATAAAAAGAAGGAAATTCTGCCATTTCAGACAACATGGATAAACATGGAGGACATTATGCTAAATGAAATAAGTCAGACAAAGACACATACTATATGATATCACATATATGTTGAATCTTTTTTCAAAATGCCAAATTCATAGAAAAAGAGTAAAATGGTGGTTGCCTGGGGCTAGGAGTATGGGAAATAGATAGATGTTGGTCAAAAGATACAAACTTTCAGTTCTAAAATGAATGAATTCTAGGGATCTAATTTACAGCATAGTGACTATAGTTAATAATACTCTATTGTATACTTGAAATTTGCTAAAAGAGTAAATAATAAGCATTCTCACCCCACAAAAAGAAAAATGGCAACTATGTGAAGTGATAGATGTGCTAACTTAATTGTGGTAATCATTTCACAAAGTAAAATATATTTATTTTAAATCACCACATTGTACGGTTTAAATATATACAATTTTATTTGTCTATTATATTTTTTAAAAAGCTTGGAGGGAAGTAAAGAGCAATAATTTGTTTGAAAAAGAGCACAGGATGCTAAGAACTAACTCTGTGCATTTACTCTAAATAAGGCTATAGTTAAATTGCATTTGTTAGTTGTTTTATTGTAAGAAAGCCAAAACTATAGAAAATATAATTGAGTTGTTTGGCATTTTACATAAAAACTCCTTAATTTTTCTACTTGCTCAGGGTGATAAAGCTATTTTAAATTTCTTAGTAAATTGGTTTAATATGTAAAATTCATAATCTCAAAGGATTGCCAGAAAGCAGCATGTTAGAGCTCAAAATAAGCTAAGAAAAATATTCCCTTAGAATGTTTATCTAATAGCAAGTAACTTGTACAAAAGTTTACAAAACCTTAAATAACCCTCTGTTTAGAAACTTCTAAATTCTTCTCCCAAATTATTATTTGTTTCAGCTTCATGAAGCTATATATCTAAGAGTACCGCTATATAAATAAAGAATAAAACAGCAATATTTTCCTCACAAAATAAAAACGTCTGTAAAAAAAATGGGTTGTTAGGCTTAAACAAAACAGGTTTGCCTTAACAGTAGTTCTTTTGTAAAACAAAATCTATTCTGGAATAAAGTAAACTAAAATCTTTTATGTAACAATAGAGAGTAATGACAGCTAAAAACAACCATTTAACAACGAAGCCTACAAAAATAACTCCTAAGGTCAATGCAGCAGCTACCTTTAGGAACATAAAGTTTATTTCTCCCATAAAATGTAATCTTTATAAGGAAATATAGTCTGTAAAAGCTTAGATTCTTCCAGAAGCTCTCTGGTTAGTCATTTATTATTCATCCTTTTGAACCAGTAGTCTTCGAGTAATCATCCTGAAAAGGTGCTTGATGTAGGTTCTGTAATGGTCAAACTTCCTGTGTCAGTTGCACCAAATTTATAATCTCGTGACAGGTGTCTCAGGACAGAAGCCTAGAACAAAAGCTTCAAGAGCTGTAGTGCAATGAAAAGAATAAAGTCATAGGTGCACCCTGAAAAAAGAAAAAAAAACTTATAAAGATGTATGCAATCAGAATAGTTTATTAAGACATGGTCATGGATATAGCCAGGATTCCACGTAACAACTAGGACTTGATAATTTATATGCAAATCTACATGTGACATGTTGTGTTGTAATTGTTGCCCCAGAGCTAAATGTCATTCTGTGGCCAAGGACACTCCCAATATCATAAAATAAAAGAGCATCAGTGCTGAGTGGTCTGCATTCCTCTGACCGTAGCAATGGTTAGGACTCAATGGCTGCTGGTCATTAGGGAAGGCATCCTTGTGCCAGTCAACAGTTGACTTCAATGGAGCAAAAGCTTCACAGGAAACCTTTCCCCAAGAAGCTCAGAATTTCTTGCACTATCTCTGAGTGGACACAACACAAACTGAATGCCTTTTGTTAAAGTGAGATATTCAGGAAGTAACTAGTATCACCGAGGTAGTAACCTGAGAACATGACAGTTTTAACTTTATATCTCTCCTCTTACTGGCCCACTTGATGCTCATTGATGTGATATTGTCTAAAAAGGGCACCACGGGACTTTTGAAAACCAGGAAAAACATACTGATAATAAAAGTTATCAATGGAAAAAAATGCCCTGCATGGATAGAACAACTAGAGAATGATAACTGACAGTTTTTATAGCTTGTTTTCTCATGACATAAATGGCTAGAACACTGATGCCTAAAGGTGAACCTGAATAACTTTCAAGAAACTTTTTGCCATTTACCTCTTCTGTGACTTCTGAAATCTATGCTGATACCCCACACCAGGTTAGAAACCCCATTTATAGTCTCACCAAGCTCTCTATATCCCTCATTTCTAGCACTGCTGTCTGTTATCATGTCAGTAACTACAGATAATAACTTCACTAATATCTACCTACCACCTCACATTGTAAACCCCTATGAAATCAGAACCTGGCATAAAGTTTGTTCATTCTAAATACATACACACACACACACACACACACACACACACACACACACACACACACGAATAAATTAATCTTCATGAAGAAAGTAAAAGCACATTAAGATCTCATTGATGGGTTTCATTGGAACTGTATCCTAACGTCTACATAGTACTTTTTAACTACTTTGTCAAGGGGCTTAGAATTATTAATCACAAAAGGCATAATTATCAATTATTGGTTTAAAAAAGCATTAGCATTTGTTTTATATTCCTGGTTATTATGCTTATTATTATAATAACTGCAGCTCCTTGCCTTTACTATGAATCTTGTCATGTACTATTGTGACAGGCAGAATAATGAACCCTCCCAAAGGTGTCCATATCCTAATCCCCAAAACATGTGAATATGCCACTTTACATGGCAAAAGGGATTTTTGCAAATGTAATTAAGTCAAGGATCTTTAGATGGAAGGTTACCTTGGGTTATCTGGGTGAGCCCAATGTAATCACAAGGGTCCTTATCAGAAGGCAAGAGTGTCAGAGTCAGAGAAAGAGATATGATGCAGAGGTCAGAATGACATAGCCATGAGCCAAGGAATGAAGGCAACATCTAGGAACTGCAAAGGGCAAAGAAATGCATTCTCCCCTAGAGTCTCCAGAAAGAATGTAGTCCTGAAGACTCGTTTTAGACTCTGACCTCCAGAACTATAAAATAATAAATTTGTGTTGCACACTTCTAAACTCATTTTTCAAGTCCAGCATTTCCCTCATAATAAATCCACTCAAGGACTGTACAAGAAAAAAAATTACAGGCCAATATTCCTGATGAACATAAATGCAAAAAACCTCAACAATATATTAGCAAACAAAATTCAACAATGCATTAGAAGGATCATATACCATGATAAAGCAGAATTTATTCCAGGGATGCAAGGATGGCTTAATATCTCCAAATCAATGTGATAGACCACATTAACAAAATAAAGGATAAAAATTATATGATCATCTCAAGGAACTCAATGTGATAGACCACATTAACAAAATAAAGGGTAAAAATTATATGATCATCTCAAGGAACATACCTAGAAGGAACATAATTAAAGGCCATAATCCACAGCTAACATCATACTTTATAATAAAAAGATGAAAAATCTTTTTCTTTAAGATCAGGAACAAGACAAAAATGCCCCACTATCACAACTTTAATTCAACATAGGTTTGGAAGTCCTCGCCAAAGCAATGAAGCAAGAAAAGAAAAAGAAATACAAATAAAAAAGGAAGAAGTAAAACTGGCACTATATGCAGGTGACATGATCTTATATAGAGAAAACCCTAAAGACTCCACAAAAAAATCTTTTAGAACTAATCAATGAATTCAGTGTGGTTCCAGAATACAAAATCAATATACAAAATTTTGTGGTGTTTCTATGTACTAATAATGAACTATCAGAAAAAGAAATTAAGAAAACAATCCCAGATATGTCATCAAAATGGTGGCGTGAGGTGAGCCTCTGGAAATCTCCCCTGGAATTTACAACAAATTGAAAAACTATAACTCCACAAAGGACTCCCTATACAGCAGACCGGCAAGACGAAGAGTCTCACAACTAAATTCACCTAAAAGTGGGCAAATTGCATGAGCAGGGGAGGAGGGAAGGGAGAAGTGTGGAGATGGAGATGCACGGGCACAGGACACAGACCTAGCTCAGTGCTCCAAGCTCGCTGCATCCTGGAACTATCGCAGCTGTGGAAGAGGGAAGAACTCAGGCTGCTAGGGCTCCACTTATGGCCCACAGGGCTGAGAGGGCAGCATATAACACAGCTGAACCCAACGCTCACAGCAGAGACCTCGGAGAAAAGACTGAGGGAAGAAGGCTGAAAACGGTGGTTTAAGCCCTCACTGCCGAGCAGAAAATGGAAGCCTTAGGCACTGAGACTAGCCGCCCCCTCTTTGCCCTCCCAGACCTTGCTCTGCTCCCACCTGCCCAGTGCTAGAAGCAGAACAGTAGCAGTGTCAGATCAAAAGAACAGAATATTTGCAGTTCTGAAAACTGTAGTCCGCAGACACAGATTCGCAGCCCAACTACTTCTGGCAAAGGGAAGGGAGCTGTGAGAAACAAAAACTCATAGACACAGACAATAGTTTAGTGGTTACCAGAGGTTAAAGGGGGGGGCAAGGGGTGGTAGATGAGGGTAAAAGGGATCAAATATATGGTGATGGAAGGAGAACTGACTCTGGGTGGTGAACACACAATGAGATTTATAGATGATGTAATACAGAATTGTACACCTGAAATCTATGTAATTTTACTAACAATTGTTACCCCAATAAATTTAAAAAAAAATTCAAGATTGCAGTTCTTAAAAATCTGAACGCGATGCAAGAAAACACAGAAAGGCACTTTAATGAACTCGAAACACAATCAAAGAACAACATGAGCATTTTACGAAAGAGATTGAAATTTTAAAAAAGAACCAAATAGAATTTCTGGAGATAAAGAACTCAATAGAAGAAATGAATGAAATAGCCAGCTTAGGTAGTAGAGTTGACCAGATGGAGGAAAGAATCAGTGACATCGAAGATAGAAACCTGGAAATGACACGGATGGAAGAAGAAAGAGACTTGAGACTTAAAAGAAATAAAAGAACTCTACAAGAACTTTCTAACTCCAGCAGAAAGAACAATATAAGAAAAATGGGCATACAAGAAGGAGAAGAAAGAGAGAAGAGAACAGAGAGTATATTCAAATAGTTGATGAGAACTTCCCAAACTTGTGGAAAGAACTGGATCCTCGAATACGAGAAGCAAATAGAACACCTAATTACCTCAACCCCAACAGGCCTTCTCCAAGGCCCACTGTATTGAAGCTATCAAAAATCAACGACAAAGAAAGAATCCTCAAGGCAGCCAGGGAAAAGAAGATGGTAACCTACAAAGGAAAGCGCATTAGATTATCAACAGATTTCTCAGCAGAAACTCTACAAGCCAGGAGGGAGTAGAACCAGATATTCAAACTATTGGAAGAGAGAAATTATGAGCCAAGAATAATATATCCAGCATAGATATCTTTTAGATATGAGGAAGGAATAAAGACCTTTCCAGACATACAGAAGCTGATGGAATTTTTCTAATACATGACCTGCACTACAAGAAATACAAAAGGAGGCTATTTGACCACCATCAACGAGGACAATTTGTGGCAACCAAAACATAAAAAGGGGGAGGGTAAAGGCCTGAACCAGAATATGGGAATGGAGAAAGTAAGCATGCTGAAGAAAATGGAATACTCTAAATATCAAACTTTCTTTTACATAAACTTAAGGGTAACCACTCAAAAAAAATCCAGAACTGAAATATAATAAAAGAAGAAACACAGGGAAACATCATAGAATACCACCACACAGAAATAATAGACAACAACAAAAAGGCAAAGAAACAATGGACACAATCTTACCAGAAAACTAAAGACAGAGTGATATGAAATCCTCACATATCAATAATCACCCTAAATGTAAATGGACTGAACTCACCAATAAAAATGCACAGAGTAGCAAATTGGAGCAAAAAACTAAACCCAACCATATGCTGTCTCCAAGAGACACATCTCAGCTACAAGGACAAGCATAGACTCAAAGTGAAAGGGTGGAAAATGACATTCCAAGCAAATGGTATCCAGAGAAAATAAGGTGCAGCTATACTGATATCAGATGAAACAGACTTCAGGGTGAAAAAGATAACAAGCAACAAAGATAGATATTTCATAATGGTAAAGGGGACTATACAACAAGAAGATATAACAGTCATCAATATTTATGACCCCAATCGGGAGCACCGAAATATACCAAGCAACTACTAACAGAACTAAAGGGAGAAATTGACCAAAACACAATTATACTAGGGGACCTAATTACATCATTGACAGCTATGGATAGATAATCCAAAGAGAAAATAAATAATGAAATAGCAGACCTAATGAAACATAAGATGAAATGGACATAATTGACATTTATAGAGCACTTCATCCTAAAATATCAGACTATACATTTTTTTCTAGTGTACCTGGAACATTCTCAAGGATAGACCATATGTTGGGACATAAAACTAACCTGAACAAATTTAAGGAGATTGAAATCATACCAAGCATATTCTCTGATCACAAGGCTTTGAAATTGGATATCAACTGCAAAAAGAAAGCAGGAAAAACGACAAATACATAGAGATTAAACAACATACTTTTAAAGAACGACCGGGTCAAAGAAGAAATTAGAGGAAAAATCAAAAGATACATAGAAGCAAATGACAATGAAAATACATCCTACCAAAATTTTTGGGATGCAGCGAAAGCAGTTTTAAGAGGGAAATTTATATCATTACAGGCCTATCTCAAGAAACAAGAAAAATCCCAAATAAATAACCTCATGTTACACCTTAAAGAACTAGAAAAAGAAGAACCAATGATACCCAAGGTCAGCAGAAGAAAGGAAACAATAAAAATCAGAGCAGAACTAAATGAAATAGAGAACAAAAAGACAATAGAAAAACATAATGTGACAAAGAGCTGGTTCTTTGAAAAAATTAACAAAATTGACAAATCCTTGGCTAAGTTCACTAAGATAAAAAGAGAGAAGACACTAATAAACAAAAAAAAAAAAATGAAAAGGGGGAAGTTATCACGGATGCCACAGAAATACAAAGGATCATCCAAGAATACTATGAAGGACTATATGCCACCAAATTCAATAACCTAGAAGAAATGGACAAGTTCTTAGAAACATATAGTCTTCCTACGCTGAACCATGAAGAACTGGAAAATCTAAATAGACCAATCACCAGTAATGAAATTGAATCAGTCATCCAAAACCTTCCCAAAAGCAAAAGTCCGAGACCAGATGGCTTCACTAGTAAATTCTACCAAACCTTCAAAGAGGATCTAATACCAATCCTGCTCAAACTCTTCCAAAAAATTGAAGAAGAGATAGTATTCCCCAGCTCATTTTATGAGGCCAACATTACCCTGATACCAAAACCTGGTAAGGACTACACAAAAAAAAGAGAACTACAGATCAATATCTCTGATGAATACAGATGCAAAAATCCTAAACAAAATTCTAGCAAATTGAATGCAAAAATGCATTCAAAAGATTATTCATCACGTCCAAGTGGGGCTCGTCCCAGGGGCACAAGGATATTCAACATCCACAAATCCATCAATGTGATACATCACATAAACAAAATAAAAGACAAAAATCATATGATTATATCAATTGATGTAGAAAAAGCATTTGAAAAGATACAACATCCATTTATGATTAAAATACTTAATAAAATGAGTATAGAAGGAAAATACCTTAACATAATAAAGGCCATATATGACTAACCCTCAGCTAATCTCATAATTAATGGCGAAAAACTGAAGCCCTTTGCTCTACGTTCAGGAACACGACAGGGATGTCCCCTATCACCTCTGCTTTTCAATATAGTGTTGGAAGTCCTTGCCAGAGCAATCAGGCAAGAGAAAGAAATAAAAGGCATCCAAATGGGTAATGAAAAAGTTAAATTGTCACTCTTTGCAGATGACATGATGCTATATATAGAAAAACCTAAAGAGTCCACCAAAAAGCTAATAGAAAAAATCAACAAATACAGCAAAGTTGCCGGCTACAAAATCAACATACCAAAGTCTATTGCATTCCTATATACTAACAATGAAATCTCAGAAAAAGAAATTAAAAAAAAAAAAGTTCCTTTTACAATTGCAGCAAAAAGAATAAAATACCTAGGAATAAACTTAACCAAGGAGGTGAAAGACCAATATGCTGAATACTATAAGAGATTTTTAAAAGAAATTGAATAAGATACAAAGAAATGTAAAGACAGTCCATCCTCATGGATTGGAAGAATCAACATAGTTAAAATGGCCATATTACCCAAAGCAATACACAGATTTAATGCAATCCCCATCAAAATCCCAATGGCATTTTTTAAAGAAATAGAACAAAAAATCATCAGATTTGTTTGGAACCACAAAAGACCCCGAATAGCCAAAGCAATGTTAAGAAAAAAGAACAATACTGGAGGAATCACACTCCCTGACTTTAGCTTGTACTACAGGGCTACAATAATCAAAACAGCATGGTATTGGCAGAAAAACAGATATGTAGACCAATGGAATAGAATTGAGAACTCAGAAATAAAACCACATAAATATGGACAGATAATTTTTGACAAAAAACATACAATGGAGGAAAGACAGTCTCTTCAATAAATGATGCTGGGAGAATTGGAAAGCCACATTCAAAAGAATGAAACTGGACTGCTATCTGTCACCATGTACCAAAATTAATTCAAAATGGATCAAAGACTTAAGCATAAGACCTGACACAATAAACTGCATAGAAGAAAACATAGGTACTAAACTTATGGACCTTAGGTTCAAAGAGTAGTTTATGAATTTGACTCCAAAGGTAAGGGAAGTAAAAGCTAAAATAAATGTTGGGGTTATATCAAACTAAAAAGCATTTGCACAGAGAAAGAAACCATCAACCAAATAAAGAGGCGGGCAACTGAATGGGAGAAGATTTTTGCAAACAGTGCCTTCGATAAGGGGCTAATATCCAAAACATACAAGGAACACATGCAACTCAACAACAAAAAAACAAACAACACAATTGAAGAATGGGCAGAGGACCTGAAGAGACATTTCTCCAAAGAGGACATACAAATGGCAAATAGACATATGAAAAAATGCTCAACATCAGTAATCATCAGAGAAATGCAAATAAAAACCACAATGAGATATCACCTCACCCCAGTTAGAATGGCTATCGTCAACAAGACAAATAGTAACAAATGTTGGAGAGGCTGAGGAGAAAAAGGAACCCTCATACACTGTTGGTGGGAATGCAGACTGGTGCAGCCACTGTGGAGGGCCGTGTAGAGGTTCCTCAAAACATTACACATAGAATTACCATATGACCCAGCAATCCCTCTCCTGGGTATCTACCCAAAAAATCTGAAAACAATTATCCATAAAGACACATTTGCTCCAATGTTCATTGCAGTTTTATTTACGGTGGCCAAGACATGGAAACAACCAAAATGTCCTTCAATAGATGAATGGATAAAGAAGTTGTGGTATATATACACAATGGAATACTACTCGGTGGTAAGAAAAAATGAAATAGGACCATTTGTGACAACATGGATGAATCTTGAGTTTATAATGCTAAGTGAAATAAGTCAGACAGAAAAAGAAGAGAACCATATGATTTCACTGATATGTGGTATATAAACCAAAAACAACAAAAGAACAAGACAAACAAATAAGAAACAAAAACTCATAGACACAGACAATAGTTTAGTGGTTACCAGAGGGTAACTGGGGAGGGGGGTGGTAGATGGGGGTAAAGAGGATCAAATATATGGTGATGGAAGGAGAACTGACTCTGGGTGGTGAACGCACAATGGGATTTATAGATGATGTAACACAGAATTGTACACCTGAAATCTATGAAACTTTACTAATAATTGTCACCCCAATAAACTTTAATTTAAAGAAAAACAGAAAGAAAGCAATCCCATTTACAATTGTATCGAAAACAATAAAATAATTAGGAATAAATTTAACCAAGGATGTGAAAGGTATGTACACTGAAAATTATAAGATATCGATGAAAGAAATTGAAGACACAATTAAATGGCAATATATGCCATGATCATGGATTCAAATAATTACTATTGTTAAACTGTCTATACCACTCAAAGCAATCTTCAGAGTCAATGCAATCACTATTAAAATTCCAATGGCATTTCTCACAGAAATAGAGAAAAACAAATGTTTAAAGCCTAAAATCTGTATGGGGAAAGAACAGTCATTTCAATAAATGATGTTGAAAAAACTGAACAGCTACATGCAAAATAATGGAAATGAGCCACTATCTTACAACATACACCAAAATTAATTCAAAATGTATTAAAGACTTGAATGTAAGGCATGAAACCACAAAACACCTAGAAGAAAACACAGGCAAAAAGAAAGAAGAAAACATATTTTTTTGTTTTCCTCAGGGAAAATACCAAGAAGAAGAAAACATAGATACCTTGGCATCAGACTTGGCAATGATTATTTGGATTTGTCACCAAAAGCACAAACAACAAAAGCAAAATAAACAAATGAGACTACATAAAATTAAAAAAGGTTCTGCACAATAAAGGAAACCATAAACAAAATAAAAAGACAACCTATGGAATGAGAGAAAATATTTGCAAATCATATATCTGGTAAAGGGTTAATATCCAAAATCTATAAAGAAGTGACATAACTCAATAGCAAAAAAAGGTAAATAAATAAATAAATAAATAAAACTAAAAAATGGATAGAGGAACTGAATAGATATTTTCCTAAAGAAGACATACAGATGGCCAACAGGTACATGAAAGCTGTACATCACCACCAATCATCAGGGAAATGCAAATCAAAACCATGAGATGTCACCTGACACATGTTAGAATGACTATTATCAAAAGGACAGAGACAAGTGTTGGCAAAGATGTGGAGAAAAAGAACCCTCATTCACTGTTGGTGAGAATGTAAATTGATGCAGCCACTGTGGAAAAAAATATGGAGATTCCTCAAAAAATTAAAAATAGAACTACCATATGATCCAGCAATTCCACTCCTAGGTATTCATCCAAAGTGAAAACACTAACGCAAAAAGATATGTGTACCCCCATGTTCATGGTAGCATTACTTACAATAGCTAAGACATGGAAACAATCTAAGTGTCCAGTGATGGAAGAATGGATTGAAAAATTATGCACACACACAAACAGATGCAAACTCGTACACAGCATAATATGTTAATATTAATGTCAACAGTATTTGAAAAATTAAAAAAGGGTGAAAAGGTGAAGGGGAATAAGAGGTTCAAATTTCCAGGTATAAACAAATAACTCAGGGGGATATAATGTACAGCATGGAGAATATAGTCAATAATATTGTGATAGCATGGTGTGGTGTCAGGTGGTTGCTGGACTTATCATGGTGATCACTTCTTTCGGTATATAAATGCTGAATAACTATGGTGTACACCTAAAACTAATATAATGTTGTATATTAGCCATATTTTAATGAAAATCTTTTTAAAAATAGTTATGGGGATATAAAGTACAGCATAGGCAATAGTCAATAATATTGTAATAATTATGTATGGTGTCAGATGGGTACTGACTTATTGGAGTGATCACCTCATAATGTATATAAATGTCTAATCACTATGTTGTACACCAGAAACTAATATAATAATGTATATAAACTGTAATTTATAAATACATTTTTAAAACTTAATTTAAAAAAAAAAGTGATTGCCTTAGCTCAGCGAAAGCTCACAGTTAGCCCTAATTTCTTTGAGTCAATTACTGACCTAAGCTAAAGCCAGCGAAGCTCTTAAACACTGTGTGCCCTGACAACAGCCTCATTTTTTCCCAACTTTTCATTATTTTTAACTTTTTCAAAAAAATACCGAAACAGTTGGAAAAAAATAATAAAGTGAATATCCATATATAAGAAAAAACTTAGTATGTTGTGTTGCCATGGAAATTCAAAACAGTATCATCATCTAGCCAACCTCTTTCATGTTGATATCTTAATTCTACTTGAGTTTTTATAGTGGTATATGAAGTATTAAAGTAGCATTAAAGGAGGATTAAAATACATTTTGCTCATATTCAGTTTTTGCTTCAGCAAAAACAGGCTTCCATCTTTGCTATTCTTCAACAAAAAATGAGGCACAGAGATTAGTTTGCCCAAGTCATACAATTAGTTAATAGCAAAGGCAAGCCTCCTGATCTAGAACGCTCTCCATACTACTATGGACAAAAACTGTGCAAACTAAAACTCTGTGAAGAATGTGACACACTATCAAATTCCATGACCAATTGGAATTCAGGTTCTTGGGCTTTCAGATTCAAGAGCCTCTCAGATCAATCTTGTCCAGGGATTCTGTATTTAACACTATGACTGACTCACTACACTTTGGAGGAGGTAAGGTAGAGCTCCAATTTCCACAAAGAACAAATACTTATTTTCCTTGTAAAGTTATACACATGTAAAATATTGAAACCTGTCAAGCTTCTTTTAGGTTTCATTCACATACAAAAATAATCCATTGCGGAAAGCAGTAGAGATGAGGATATGATCTCTACATAAGAGAGCCAAGAGAAATATTTTACTTTTCTTCAAGAGAAATTTTTTTTAAATGAAACTCCTACAGTTCACACCAGCATCTATGCAGTTAACGTCTCTTCTCACTTTGTGTATTTACATGACCACTTTCTCCATTTCCTACCAAAAAATGTCTGAGACTTATTTCCAGACTGTTTATTTTAAGTTACATGAATTTAAACAAAGGTTAATCAGTCTCAATTGTTTAAAAGTGGGTCACAGATTTTGTTTCTCCTTGAATTAAAATGCCTCGTGGCTGTTGATGTGAGCATACAGAAAGCTCACCAGCTTCCTTCCTTTGCCTCTGAAAATAAACAAGACACTTGGGAAATTTTTGACTAATTGATTTATAGAGAAAGTCTTTATTATGCCTAAAATTGTAAATATTAAGAGTCCTTCCTACATGTCATAATTTTTTCTTAAATCATTGTATAGCCATAGAACTCCATGTATAATGCTGCTACGAACAGGTGTAAATATCTTCATGGGCTCAGGCTCTGTGTTGTGACACATAAGGAGAAAGTACAGGCTGCCGGAGCCAATGGCATAAGCCCACCAGGGGTTAATGATCTACACGTCAACCAGGGGTTTCATGAGGGTTTTACCTTAGTGTTCCATGTCAACCTACTGTATTTTCTTCAGTTAACTAATTACATGCCATGGAATCACCTAGTCACCCTTAAACCTAGAAGGACGCTCCCACAATACTGTTGGGATGCTATACTATTTCCACAATGTTAAGGTAAGTGCTAATTTGAAGAACTTGGTGCTTCAACTTTTGAGTTCAATTCTACTAATTCAAGAATTGATAGGTGCAGTCCACTTATGCTTCTTTTTTCTATCTCACAAGAAGAAACATAACAAAGAAACTTTAAAGATATCATTTTATAAATTTTTGATAAGCTGTGATGTTTCATATATTGCAAATAGGAAGAAATTTAACATTTTTCCTGTGGTCACCAAAGCTATATAAGGACCATGCATGTATACACAAATCTAGCATACTCTCAGAATGCACACTTACATTTGAAGATAGTGAAGCTCTTCTCTCATAGCATATATTCTCCATTCTAAAATTTTTGGCCCCAACTGTCCTAAGCACTGAAGAAAGAAGAAATAGGGAAGATAGAGGGTCTATTCTTCTGGGGTCCACTTTGGCTAGACAGGTAAACCAATAACCATGAAATAATGTAACTAAAAGAACACAGGGTGGGAAGAGGGATTAGTCCTGGGAAGAAGGCGTGAAGAAGGGGATGTGAGGACAAAATGTGGGGTAAAGATGCTTGCAAACTTTTGTTTGAGGCTCTAGAGATTTAAGATATGTAAATCATGTTAGAGGATATCTATTTGGAGTAACAGTAGGATTATAGGTCAAGGTAACAAAGAGTGTAACCAAAGGGATGAGACAAATGCTGTCCCTCACATACATACAACTACACACCATATTTTTTTTCCTTTTTTAAATGAAAAAAAAAATCAACACATAAAAAGATAATTGTGTTCTTGGAATCATCTACTTACTTGTGAAACAATAGCCACATTTCTTTCTCTTGCAATGGTATAAACAGTAAGTTTTAGGAAGACCAACCTACCACTGGCCCAAGAAATGGATTGCCTTCACGCCAACCCCGCCAACTAGTTTAGACATATGTACATGTACTTAAACAGTACTCATAGTCAGATTGAGAATCTAAAGTCCCTGAACTGTCATTGACAGTATAACAGCCAAGCAACACCTAGCTTGGAGGGAGAGAAAGACACAGGACTATAAGAACTTGTTTTCAATGTGATCAATGAAGAAACTGAGGTTAGTAAAGACACGAGCTTCAAGCTCTACTGCTTGCCTCCTAACTAGTACTCAATCCACTGGGGCACTAACCTACTTTGGAATGCCTTACCCTTAGGAATAGAGTGGGTATTAGCACTAAAGTTCCCTTTCTAGCTCATTCTTTCAATAAAAATTCATCTTTTGTATTTAAGATTCTTTAATATAGAGGGTGCCAAAAAATTGTATACACATTTTAAGAAAGGAAAAATCTATTAAAATTGTGCTGATGGTAACCACTTTGAGCACCTCTTGTAATTGCAGAAGTCAAATGTGACTTATATTCATCTTTTCTTATCAGTATATGTTGAGTATTACAATGTTAATACAGTTTTTTTCCTTTCTTAAAATGTGTATACATTTTTTTTTGCCACCTTCTGTATGTTGTAATAATCATCAAGCTTTATTCTTTAGTTTTTTTTTTTCCTAAAAGTTACTTTTAAGTGATGCTTACTGTCATCATGGCACCAGGAGTGTACTAAACTAATTGGGAAGATCACTGCCTAAATTATTAAGATATAAATTTCTAACCACTAGGCTGTACATCTGCAACTAATACAAAATAATATGGAATGTCAACTGTAATTGAAAAAAATAATTTTTTAAAAAGCCAACATAGCAAGACAATCCCATATGAAAATCAGTCTTACCAGTGATATATCCAGAGTCAAGAGACCTTGTGACAAAATTGGCTTTATCATTAATTAGTGGTGTCACTTCAAATTCATAACTTAAGCAAGCTAGACCTCAGTTTGAACATATATAGAGTAGTATATGAAGTGTCTGGTTATAATATTTCAAGATTATTTAGAAAAAAATATTTTAACTTAATGGATTTATAAATGTTTTATGTATGCATCACGGCTTGTATTTAGGGTAGACAATATGACACAGAAAAAAATAATGTAAACTTTTGTACCAGAATAGAATTATTCAGACTGGTTTCTTATCCTCAAAATAATCAGTCTCCTTGAACTTGATCATTTTTGTATATTAACCTCACTAATACCCATTTTATAAGGTTGCTATAAAATTTTATGTAAATGTATTTAAAAAATAGATCTCACCAGTAACTCTCATTCATTGCTGATGGGAATGTAAAACGCTAGAGCCACTTTGGAAGACAGTTTAGCAGTTTCTTATAAACTAAAGATACTCTTACCATATGATCCAGCAATCTTATTCTTTGATATTTACCCAAAGGAGTTGAAAAATTATGTCCAGCCAAAAACTTGCACACGGATGTTTATACCAGCTTTATTCATCATTACCTAAACTTGGAAGAAACCAAAATACCCTTCAGTAGATGAACAGATAGAGGAACTGCGGCCCAACCAGACAATGAAATAATATTCAGTGCTAAAAAGAAATTAGCTATTAACGCTACATAAAGACATGGAGGAAACTAAAATGCATATTACTAGCAAAAGAAATAATCCGAAAAGGCCACATACTGCATGATTCCAAACTAAATGACACTCTGGAAAAGGCAAAACTACAGTCAGTAAGAAAAATCAATGATTGCTGGGAGGAGTGGGTATGGAGAGATGAATAGGCAGAACACAGATTTTTAGAGCAGTGAAACTACTGTTTTATATTATAATAGTGAGTACATGTCATTATGCATTTGTTCAAACGCATAGAATGTACAAGACCAAGCCTATGGACTTTGAGTAATAATTACTTGTCAATGTAAGTTCATCAGTTGTAACAAATGTACCACCTGGTGCAGGACGTTGGTAGTGAGAGAGACTGCCCATGCATAGGGGTAGCGGGTATATGGGAACTCTCTATACTTTCCGCTCAATTTTGCTGTCAACTGAAAATTGCTCTAAAAAATAAAGTGTACTTTTTTAAAAAACACATTATATAAAAGGGGCTTTAAGAAAATTCTAACTCAGGCTCTTGTCAGAGATGAGCATAATGACTTACCAAAAAACGAATTCAACAAAATAATTATACAGATTGCAAAGACATATGTTTATAGTTGCTTCAATTCGCCCACAAGGGATGAGGGGTGGAGAGAAAGAGAAAAAGTTGATTTGTCCAATTAAATATTAAAATATTTTTATTTTATCATTAACCAAGTTTTTTAAATTACTGAATGAGTGATTTAATGAAAAAAATTAGGTGGCATATAAAAAAGGGACAGAATAAAAAGTTTTATCCTTTGTTAAGCTCTTCATTTTGTCAAATAACCACAAACATCCTTTCAAATAAGCATGACAAGATCCACCCCATTCAGGCAGCTGCTTTCCAAACTGTGCAGCTGTGCTGTAATCTAGGTTAATGGAAATTCTCAAAACTGTGATATTATAGTCTATGAAAAGTAAATTAAAGAGTTGGAGAAATTCCATTGATTTCCAACATGAGGAAAAAGCACCTTGTTTTTTGCACATGGTGAGTCATGTACATCTTTACTTTTCAGAGATAAAATCTCTCCAGTATTGTTTCTGAATTATTAAGAGATCATAGTTATAAGTTGACAGCAATTTCTGCTATTTAAGTAAGCAGGTCACAGGTCAGCACATTTTCAAATATCTACATAGGTATTAGTCAAACCTGCATGGATCTATAGAGAAGATAATTTGGATTAAGGAACTGTGTACATCACTTAATAATTTTTTTCAAGTCCAAGTCCTTTGCCAAGAGCAGCTTCGAACCCTCTGTGACCATAAGCACATAACATCATCCCTCGTTCAGACAGGTCACACCAGCACAAATTAGAAAACATGAGGAGACGGGAATACAAATATTCAAAGACCAATCTCAAAGAGATATAAAGAATTCCTAAACATTTTTAGATTTTAAAACAAATGTCTTGGCTCTACTCATTTGAAACCAATCAAGTCTTTACTGTACATCTATTGTGAGTAAAAAAAAACAGTGGTACATCTACAACATTTGAGATAATTGCAGTAGATTATTTTCTAAATTTTTGTCTTTCCCTTCTCAGGAACCAAATGTATATATATCATCTTCTTAAAAAAAAAAAAAAAAAAAAAAAAAAAAACAGAAAAGACACAATAGGATCTGTGTTATAAAAGCTCATCTGAGAAAATTAAATAACTACCTTGGTGTCACTGTTTATTTTCCAGCTAGGCTGAAAGATTTAGGTAACAGGGGTATATGATAGTCTTAGGACCTTAGGATATACTCAGGATAGCTGTTTAAAGTAAAAGTAGGTTAATGTGCACAATCAAAAATTGACTACCACTTTAAACATTTTAACTAAAACATGTAAATATACCAATATTCAGATGTAAGAAAAATTATCACGGTATCATATTCAAATTTCCAGTTAGTCTCAGGGCAAGAAAAAAACAATCTCTCTTGTCAAGAAGTTTTAGTGCAAACACTTTCTAGATTAGGTATGATCCCTCACTCTAATCTCAGTTACCTCATTCACACCTAATTAGGCAGCAAGCATATTGCCACCTTTTTTATCAATACCCAAAGCATCCACCTTAGTTTTCATAGAAATAGTTCTCATTCCAATATTTATTTCATTGATTTATATAGTGTCTGATTAGATTATATGATTTATTATAATAAACATATACAAGATTGCATAATAAGATACAACTGGAACAAACAGATTTTGGAACAATTTAATTGGCAGTAACAGAAGTATATGGCTGTGTTATAAAATACCTACAGCTATGTAAACTACAGGCTTAATGTATTGGAAATAGACTTTAAGAGAAAAAAAAACTTCTGCAAATAAAGAAAATTGGCAAATATAGGTCAATCAGAAGTGCTTCTATCAGAATAATTGGGGAGCTGGATTGTGCCCATGAGAAAACATGCCTAATTGATACCTTTTCCAAACATAGTTCCAAATCCTTGAGTATCTCCAAAAATGTTGTGTGTGTGTGTGTGTGTGTAGTGGAAAACATTGTGGGTTATCTATGAATGCTATAAGAATATTTTTAAATCTTTTTTATTTGAAAAAAATAAATTTATGTGACTATATTCTACATCAATTGGAAAGCTATCTCAAAGCTGAATCCTGCCTCCCCAAGTATTATAAGCACGAATGATCACATAAAGTCACAGAACTTAACTTTGATGTGTGGATAAGTGTGACTAACTGCTATTAGGCTGGTACTACCTAATGTCAAGCTAACTACTCGGCACTGTATTTCTACTGAATTATTTTTACCGGTTATAAAGACAACTTCCCTTTACCAAAGGAATCTGTAGTTGGAAGGCACGTATTTAATAGAAACAGAATTCAGTTTAAGATACTAACATTGAAGCCAATTTGATATAAAAACAACATGATATAAAAATAAAATATCTGGGGAAGGTCCAAGATGGCAGATTAGGTAAACACTATGCCTACTGCCTCCCAAGATCACACAAAAATTACAAATAAATTATAGAACAATCAACCTCAAGAATTATCTGAAGATTAGATGAAAAGAAATCCTATAACTAAGGATATAAAGAAAAGGCCACATTGAGACTGGTAGGAGGGGAGGAGTTGTGAAACATGCTGATCCCAAACCCACATATAATAGTAAACACAAGTAGGGTCACTTTGGTGGAGGAGGTCCCCCCAGAAGATGGAAGAGTCCCAGCCCCACACCAGGCTCCTCAGCCCAGGGGTCTTGTGCTGAGAAGAGAAGTTCCCACAACATCTGACAGTGAAAATCAGCAAGGACTCTCTGTCTGTCCATCCCAGTGAGATGGAAGGAGTCTAGAAACCCAAACACTCTCTTACAGGGCCTGCACAAGACTCACTCACTTGCTAACACTCACCTGGTCGCCACTGGAGGGGCAACAACTCAAGAGGCACCAGAGACATTCTGGTAAAGAATGAGTTGTGTGGCCTAAGGATGAGGGCTGGAGCGGCAGGAGCCATTGTTCCTGTGTGGAGCCTGCTTAATACGTAACCTACAGGAGGGCACCATCTTTTCTATGTTAAACCCTCTCCCTAAGGGCCAAAGCTGAGATCACATTGGTCTGGTAGTATCCACATGTGCCCACTACATTGGTGATGCCATGTGGCCTTGTCCCACACTGCTACTACTACATAACCAGAGGCACTCCCGGTTCCTGGGTGCTGGCCCCACCCCACAAACTGTGGACGCCTTTTACAGCAGCAGCCTGTGGCAGCCTAGGGAACTTTTGGGAATGGGCAGTGAGCCACAACCTATGCTGCAGCCACTCTTGGGTGGCTCCCAGGGATCTGGGGGCCTGAGGCAAGCAGTGGCTGGCTGCAGTGTTCTTAGGGTGTTTTTGCAAAGTGGTCATAGGCCTAGCACCAGTGCAAGAACCAAAACTGCATTAACTTTGTATAAAGCACAATCCAAACAGAGTAACTTCTTAGAACCCTGCCCCACTCACCTATATTTGCATTGCCGAGAGCACTATTGGCTCCTGGATGGCCAGCCATGCCCCACAAGCTGTGGGAGACTTTTATGGCAATGGAGAGCCTGTGGCTGCCTGGGAAACTTTTGGTGGTGGGCAGTGAGCTACAACATGAGCCACAGCCTCTCTTGGTTGGCTCTTAGGGATCTTAGGGCCCAAGGAGAGTGGTGGTTGGAGGTGGTATTCTAAGGGTGTTTTGTGAAGTGGTCACAGGCCAGGCACTGCCCTGAGGTGAGAGGTAGCTGGCTGAGCAGTTCTCATGGTGTCTTGTGAAGGGGTCACAGGCCAGGCCCTGGTACAAGAACTGAATCTGCATTAACCTTGTAAAAACCACCGGCCATGCCTCATGACTCCCTGAGATTCTACCCCTCACAGCTAGTGCTGCATCACCAGAGGCACTCTCAACACTGGGTCAACTGGCCTGTCCCACACACCTAAGAAGGCTCATTCAACAGCTGACCCTTACAGGCAGCTGCCAGATCAAAACAGGTTTAAGAGGCCCTTGGCCTTTTGCTAAGCAGCCCCAGGCCTAATGCTGGTGGCAGCCAGCCTCAGATCATAGTGAGACCACCCCCCACGTGCCTCCAGGTTTAGCACAGGGAGCAACCAACCGCATATAGCTTTGTAGATCCTACCAGGTAGTGCCAGGCTAGTCACGGCCAATGATGAAATTGGCCTGTATGGAGCCCTTCACAAGAGGCACCAGAAACAATACACCGAGAGAATGGCTTCTTACAACACCAGAGCACTACCTGTTTAACCCCACAAATGGCACATCCAAAATGGGGGTCTCAACAGGCACAAGAGCCCATGGGTGTGGATCCCCTCTTAGGGGTCCCTTCACATAGCAGCACCTACATTGTGGGTGTAGCCAATCTTTACATTAAGTCAGTCTGGGAGTCAATCCCACCCACTGATGTGCCAAAAGCAGTCAAGACTCAACTACAACAGAAGAATACACACAATACACTCAATGGACACTCAAGGAACACACACACAGGTGATCAGTGAAACTGTGCCACTAGACCACACAGGACACCTACTACATAAGGCCACCCAGCAAAAACTGAGAGACATAGGAGATCTACCTAATACATAGAAAAAAACCCACAGAGGCAGCCAGAAAAGAAACAAAAAAACATGTCTCAAATAAAAGAACAATAAAAAACTCCAGAAATAGAACTAAATGACATGGAGGCAACC
Source organism: Rhinolophus ferrumequinum (assembly GCF_004115265.2). NCBI lineage: Eukaryota > Metazoa > Chordata > Mammalia > Chiroptera > Rhinolophidae > Rhinolophus > Rhinolophus ferrumequinum. The sequence continues at coordinate 30,209,742 of NC_046285.1, forward strand.
AACCTACCAGAGATAGAGTTTAAAACACTTGCTATAAGAATGCTTAAGGAACTTAATGATAATTTCAACAAAAAGATAGTAAGCAAAGAAAGACATAAAAATCATAAAAAAGAACCAGTCAAAAATAAAGAATACAATAATAGAAATGAAGAGTACACTAGAAGGCATCAACAGCAGATTAGATGAAGCAGAGGATTGAATCAGCGACTTGGAAGACAAAGTAGCAGAAAACATCCAATCAGAACAACAAAAAGAAAAAAGAATAATAAGAACAATAATAAAAAGATAGTTTAAGGGGCCTTTGACATGACATCATTCACATCACAGGAGTACCTGAAGGAGAAGAGAGGGAGCAAGAGAGCAAGAAATTATTTGAAGAAATAATGACTGAAAATTTCCCTAACATGGTGAAGGAAATAGACATAAAAACCCAGGAAGTACAGAAGTCCCAAATAAGATGAACCCAAAGAAACCCACACTAAGACACATCATAATTAGAATGGCAAAGGTTAAAGACAAAGAGAATCCTAAAAGCAGCAAGAGAAAGACAACTCATTACTTACAAGGGAGCTCCCATAAGACTGTCAGCTGATTTCTCAACAGAAACTTTGCAGGCCAGAGGGAGTGGCTGGAAATATTCAAAGTGATGAAAAACAAGGGCCTACAAATAAGACTACTCTACCCAGGAAGGTTATCATTGAAAATTGAAGGAGAAATAAAGAACTTCCCAGAACAACAACAAAAAAAGAAAGCTAAAGGAATTTATTACCTCTAAGCCAGTATTCCAAGAAATATTAGAAAGACTTCTTTAAGCAGAAGGAAAAAACTAACAAACAAAAATTAAAAATATGAATAACAAAATGGTGATAAATATGTACCTACAAATAATCACTTTAAATGTATATGGATTAAATGCTCCAATCAAAAGACATAGGGTAGTTGAATGGATAAGAAAACAGGACCCATGAATATTCTGTTAACAAGAGACCCACCTCAGAGCAAAAGACACACACAAAGACTGAAAGTAAAGGGATGGAAAACATATTTCATGTAAATAGAAATAAAAAAAAAAGCTGGGGTAGCAATACTTATATTGGACAAAATAGGCTGTCAAATGAAGACTATAATAATATACAAAGAAGGACATTGCATAATAATAAAGGGATCAATACAAGAAGAGAACATAACCCTAGTAAACATTTATGCACTCAACATAGGAGCACCTAAATACATAAAACAAAAGTTGACAGATATAAAGGCAGAGATCAACACTAACACAATCATAGTAACGGACTCTAACACCTCATTGACACCAATGGATAGATCTTACAGGCAGAAAATCAACGAAGAAACAGTGGCCTTAAATGACACATTAGACCAGTTAATTGATGTTTTTAAAACATTTCACTCCAAAGCAGCAGAATATACATTCTTTTCAAGTGCACATGGAACATTTCCCAAGATAGACCATATGTTAGGCCACAGAACAAGTTTCAATAAATTTAAGAAGATTGAAATCATATCAAGCAGTCTTCTCTGACCACTGGTTGGTATAAAACTAGAAATCATTTACAAGAAAAATACAGAAAAACACACAAACACATGGATACTAAATAACATAGTACTAAATAATGAATGAGTCAACAATAAGATCAAGGAAGAAATCAAAAGATACCTTGAGACAAATGAAAAGAAAACACAACAACCCAAAATCTATGGAACAGCAAAAGCAGGCCTAAGTGGGAAACCGATAGCAATGCAGACCTACTTCAAGAACCGAGAAAATTCTCAGTCTATCTGCACATCTAAGGTAACTAGAAAAAGAACAGCAAAATAAGCCAAAGAGAGGACAAGAAAGAAAATAATAAAGATTAGATGAAAATAAATTAAATAGAGACCAAAATATAATACAAAAGATCAATGAAACCAAGAGCTGGTTCTTTGAAAAGATAAACAAAATTGACAAAACTTTAACCAGACTCATCAAGGAAAAAAGAGAGCCCAAATAAATAAAATCAGAAATGAAAGAGGAGAAGTGACAGCAGACACAACAGAAATACAAAAAAATTTAAGAAAATACTATGAGCAACTACATGCCAACAAATAGGACAATCTGGAGTTAATGGATAAATTCCTACAAGCATACAATCTTCCAAGGCTGAATCAAGATGAAACAAAAAATTTGAACACAAAGATTACTACTAACAAAATCATATCAGTAATCAACAACCTCCCAACAAACAAATGTTCTGGACCAGACAGCTTCAAAAGTAAATTTTACCAAACATTCAAAAAAGAATGAACACTTATGCTTCTCAAACTATTCCAAAAAATTCAAGAGGGAAGGCTCCCAACTACATTGTATGAGGCCATCATTACCCTGATTCTATAACCAGACAAAGATATATACAAAAAAAGAAAACTACAGGCCGATACCTCTATTGAACATAGATGCAAAAATCCTCAAAAATATATGAGCACCACGAATTGTGAGCAAAAAGTTCAGGTCATCTAACTTTATCACACAGCCTTTTCAGCACTTTCAAACAGTAAACTTGGTTAACTATTTGTCCAGTTGGTACAAACTATTTGTCCAGTTGGTACAAATCCCTCTGATATCAAAAAAGGGTTAGCAACATCGTTGCAACAAGTTCACAAACTTCATATTTTTACTGATATATCTCTTCAGGCAAGGGAAACAAAAGAAAAAATAAACAAATGGGACTACATCAAAATAAAAAGGTTTTGCACAGCAAAGAAACCATCAACAAAACAAAAAGACATCCTACTGAATGGGAGAAGATATTTGTCAATGATACATCTGATAAGGGGTTAATATCAAAAAAATTATAAAGAACTCACACAACTCAACACCAAAAAACAAACAACCCAATTAAAAAATGTGCAGAGAGCCTGAATAAATATTTCTCCAAAGAGGACATACAGATGGCCAATAAACAGGAAAAGATGCTCAGCATCACTAATCATCAGAGAAATGCAAATACCACTTCCTGCCTATCAGAATGACTATCATCCATAAATCAACAAACAAGTGTTGGTGAGGATGTGGAGAAAGGGGATCCTTCATGCACTGTTGGTGGGATTGCAAATTGGTTCAGCCACTATGAAAAACAGTTTGGAGTTTCCTCAAAAAATTAAAAATAGAACTACCTTATGACCCAGCAATTCCACTCCTGGCTATTTTTCCAAATAAATCTATAACACTAATTTGGAAAGATATATGAACCCCTATGTTTACTGCAGCATTATTCACAATAGTCAAGATATGGAAACAACCTAAATGCCCATCAATAGACAATTGGATACAGAAATTGTGGTATATTTATACAATGGAGTATAACTCTGCCATTAAAAGGAATAAAATCTTACCGTTCACAACAACATGGATGGATCTAGAGGATATCATGATAAGTGAAATAAGTCAGACAGAGGAAGGCAAATACCAGGTGATGCCACTATATGTGGAATCTAAAGAACAGAATAAATGAGCAAACAAAACAGAAACAGACTCGTAGATAAAGAGAACAAACTGATGGTTGCTAGATAGAAGAGGGGTTAAAGGGATAGGTGAGAAAAGTGAAGGGATTAGGAAATACAAATTAGTAGTCACAAGATAGTCATGGAGATGTGAAATACAGTATGAGGAATATAGCCAATAATGTATAAACTACGGTGTCAGATGGGTACTAGAGTTATTGGGGTAATCACTTCTTAAATTATATAAATGTCTAACCACTGTGTATTATAAAAATAATATTGAATGTCATATATATATATATGTATGTATATATTCATGGGATGTAAAGTACTGCATAGGAAATATAGTCAATAGTATTATAATAGCTGTATATGACGTCAGATGGGTAGTAGACTTGTTGGGGTTATCACTTTGTGAGGTGCGTAAATGTCTAATCATGTTGTTTTGTGCACCTGAAACTATACTAAAAAATAAAATAAAATATCTCTATTAATATGGGCTTTAAAATACAAAATAATAGAAAACAATAAAAACAACATGGTATGGTGGAGAAATGTTCTAGTTTAATAATTGTCTAAATTATGTGAAATAGCATAAATGTTGACTTAATATATAAGTGTATCCATATCAAGCAATGGACAAATCACACCCAATTTACTATAAGAGAAGTTTTCAGCAATTTAAAATTTCTAGTTAAGGATCAAAAGAAGAAATGAGGAAACCAGAGTTACAGTAATGTCATTTTTAAATGGGGTATAAAAATCACTTCCAGTGTTTATGGATTGATACCAATCTGAGATTAGGATCAGTGTTTAAACTATTACTATTTTCAACATATGAAAAAATAAAAAAACTTCGGATGTTTTTCTTCTCCAGTAATTGGGTTAAATGCCACTGTAACATAGAATTCAATAACAACACAATGATAATTTTATTTTGAATAAACATGGAAGTGTTAGAGTTAAAGTGACATGTTTTTAAGAATGGCATCCTTGGTAAAGTTTTGGCTAACAGTGCAGTCCTGATTATGGTGAACTAACAAGCAAAGCCTTGAAATTATTAATGATATTCTGTACAGCATACCTATATTATAAGTTGGCATTCTCTGCATTTGTAAAACTGAAGTTCAAACACATAAAGTAAATATATTACATCTAACGAAAGGTAATTTAGTTTCAACAAAATATGCATTAAAACAGTTAAATTGTATTTAATTTTATAATACTTTTTGCTTATTAGTAAATTTGTTTTACTTTTATAGTTGTGTAAGATCCTCCAGGACAAGGAGTTGATAAATATGTACAAATATAAAATAGCTAAGTAATAGTAAAACAAAAAACAGTTTAAGACCAATGGGAGCCCATCCTGATAGCTCCATATCCTTTGGGGGTCCCATCTCTCATTGTGCAAACCTTACTTGCTGGCACCACAGAGTGTTCAGGGCTCACCCATTCCCTCCTTTCCCATGATTTTAATCAGGCATTTCTCCAAAGAAGGAACTCAGAAGGCAACGTATAGCACCATGTAAACTCATTGCTACTCTGGAGTTATTGCTTCTGTGCCCTTTTATTGGACAAAATTAAGAAACACCTATTTTTAAATATAAATTCATACTGATGAGTTCATACTCATATGTCCAATTCAAATCCATTAACAAAAATTCTTCCTCACCTTTCCCATTTCATAGTTGTCTTTCCTTCTTCCTACAGTGAGACCCCTTTTCCCCAACATCAATATTTTTTCTTGTATACACTCTCACACAATGCATGCAAAACAGTTTCAGAATTAACTCATCAATATCACAAACAACCTTAACACTTACAAGAAAAGTTCAAGATTTCCCTACTGCCCTGCTCTAGCTTCTTCCCAAACACTAGACTTCTAAAAATCATTAGACGGGGCAGAGCAAGACAGGTGTCTCTGTGTGATGGGGGCGGGCATGGCGGGTCAGTGTGAGGAGCGGAAGCCCAGCCAGGCTCCCTGAGACCTGTTCATGCGATCTGCAAGGTCAAAACTATGCTGAGAACAACACTAAGATATTATTTGTCTTTTGAATATTTGTCTGACAAGTGTCCTGTGGGGTTCTTTAAAAGCTACAGGGCTTTATAATTGTATGAGTCTGGATTTTCTTCATATATTTCAATCAAAATGACTTAATACAATAGTTTGAATGCAGAAGCAAATAGGGAATCTAGCTGCCTTTTTCTAGTAAGCCAGACAGAGACTGGCAAAAATGTAAAACAATGCTATACTTCTCACTAAATCAGTTTTATTTTGGAAAATAATTGTTTTTCATTAAAATATTTTATGTTGACATGCAACGGGTTTACTACTATTATTTTAAATTAAAAATAATTTTTTATTTGAAACAATTTAATTAATAAATGTTTCAAATATCTTGGTTCCATTTTTAATGTGGTAAATATCAATAACTATAACTCACAAAAATTAAACATATTAAATTAATGAATAACCCACATAAATTAAAGTTCTTTGGAGTTCATAATTATTAAGAGTGAAAAGGAGTCCTGAGAAGGGAAAAATAAAACTGAGAAACAGTGCTCTGACACATCAGTTACAAAAAAAAAATTAAGTAAGGGTGGGGGGGAGGAAGAACTCTAAAAGATAGGAAACATATAATAACCAAATTTAATTAATGTCTTTTTGAATCCGAATTCTAAAAAATCAAAAAAGACATTTTGAGATACCAGGAAATTTTAATTATGTCTATTTGATGACATTTGTTAGTTTTGATAATAACATATTGATTAGGAAAACAAAATTCAGGTATAATGAAATAATGACTAAAATTTGCTTTAAAATACTCCAGAAGAAAACCTGTAGCAGGGAATAAGTAGATGGAGCAAAATTGAGAATTGTTGATAACTCTGGGTGATGGAATATAAGTTAATGATAATACTCCCTATATGTATTATTGAAATTTTTCAAAATAAACTTTACAAAGAAAAAAAGAAACAACAACAAAAACTAAGAAAATACTGATTTTAAGATTTCCAGCAGTACATATCATGTAGGGATTCGAACTTAATTTTTTAATCTATAAAGTTTAATTTCTACTTTCTTTTAAATCCTATGTCTAGTTAAAAGGAAGAACAACACATTGTAGGGTAAGCACAGTACAAATAAAGAAAATTTCAGTAGATGTTCATGTGCTCCTTCTCCTACTTGATTTCAAAAATTTTCCCAAGATTATCTTGAAGATATCTATGACTGTATGAGAAATCCCAGGAAAGTTCGATGTTGTGAAATAAATTTAACTATTGGAATGGGAAACGTCTAAACTAATTAGGGGATCCTAATATAGAAAATAAGTTAAAGCAAACTGGAAGTGAGCTTTTTTATTCTTAACCAAGTAAGATGAGTAAAGTCTTTTGAAATATGTTAATTAATCTGTTTTGTTAAGTAACTATCTTGTGCAAAGCAGGATTTTCTGAGGTCAAGTATGTATAATATATAACAGAGTTCCTACACTGTAATGTACTTAGAGATCTAAGAGACAAGAAGTTTTGACAACAAAGAAATAAAGTGCCCAAATGTACAATAGAGAGGATAACAAATTCAGTATGTGCTTGAGTAGGGGCTATTCCATCCTATAGCACTATCTTTAACCATCCCCTGATATTACAAGGCAGTTGATGAAAAAACTCACTCCACATAGACTCCTAGTAAGAATTTCCATTGAGGGAAGACATTTAACTAGAAAATAAAGCATTCATAAAATAATAAAGGAGGCACATGCCAGTTATCCTACACTTTATTCATGAATATAAATGAACAACCAAGGACTACCAGGTATATATATATATATAATGATCCAAAATTATAAAAGAGAATCCCCTCCTGACAACAAAAGCAAATGCAAAAAGTACAATTAAAAGACCTTGGTAGAAACAAACAGTTCAATGCATAGGAAAAAAAATTTTAAGACAGAAAAAAAATTATAATTTACTTAGAGTTAGAATTTAATCCATAATGCTGAAACAGAAGGCCATGAAAAGGAAGAGAATAAGAAAGAGTTTTTAGAAATTTGTTAAATAGCCAAAATAAAATATTTGGTAGAATGACTGGAAAATAAAATTTAGTAATCTCCCAGAATAAGAGGACACATACACGAAATATATTAAAGATAAGAGACATGGAGAACCAGTACAGGAAATTTGATTAACAGGAACCTCAAAGAGTAAAAAGAAAATGGCATGAAAAATGTGTCAAAGGTGATAATTTCAGAGTTTAAGGACAAATCTTCAAATTGAATGATCTACCAAGTGCATACTAAAATTATTTCTTAAAAATATAGAAAATATTCTTAGATACACCATTATGAAATTTTAGGTCATGGACAAAAAGTAAAACCTAAACAAATATAATCTTCTCTCATCTGGCTCTGAGCTCAGCCATGTGACTTGCTTTGACCAATGGGATGTTAACAAAAAAGATTTGAAAAAGGCTTATGTAGTTCTAGTCTTTCTCTTGGATCCCTGCCACTATCATGAGAACATAATCAAGCTATTCTGCAGAGAGAACAAGAGAGTGACATGGAAAACAGCTGAATCATTCCAGGTGAAGTCATCTTAGACCAGCTTATAGCAAATTCCCAAATGTATGTGATCCCAGTTGAAATCAACAGTCGCATAGCTACTCTCAGCTGATCATAAGCTCATAAGTATCCCAACAAAGAACAAAAGAATCACCCAGACAACCAATAAAATTGGGAAAAATAATAAGTGGTTGAACTTGTTTAAGCTGCTACATTTAAGATACTTTGTTATGAATCATTGTGGCAATAGATAGCAGATAGAAACACAAAGAATCAATGCCCTCAAAATTTTTACAGAAACCTTTAAACCCAAAATTCAGTACCTAGTCTATTAATCAAGAGTGAAGGCAACCTAGTTTCTCTCTTTTGCACGTACATGACTTTCCAATTTTCCCAGCACCATTTATTGAGAAGACATTCTTTTCTCCATTATATGTTTTTGGCCCTTTGTTGAAAATTACTTGCCCGTATATATGAAGCTTTATTTCTGGGTTCTCAATTCTGTTCCATTGGTCTGTGTGCCTGTTTTTCTGCCAATACCATGCTCTTTTGGTTTTTGTTGTTTGTAGTATAATTTGAAGTCAGAGAGTGTGTTTTTTTTTTCTCCAGATTGCTTTGGCCAGCGTTGTTTTTTTCTCCAGATTGCTTTGGCTATTCTAGGGTCTTTTTGTGGTTCCATGCAAATCTGCTGATTTTTTATTCTATTTCTTTGTAAAGAATGCCTTTGGGATTTTGATGAGGATTGCATTAAATCTGTATGTTGCTTTGGATAATATAATCTTAGAGAGCATTTTATGAATTTGACCTCAAAGGCAAGGGAAGTACAAGAAAAAAATAAATGAATGGCACTATATCAAACTAGAAAGCTTATGCACAGGAAAAGAAACCATCAAAAAAACAGAGGCAAGCAACCAACGGGAGAAGATATTTGCTAACAACACCTCTGGTAAAGGGGTAATATCCAAAATACATAAAGAACTCATACAACTCAACAATAAAAAAACAAACAATCTAATTAAAAAATGGACAGAGGACCTGAACAGACACTTCTCCCAAGAAGACATACAAACGGCTAACAGATATACGAAAAAATGCTCAACTTCACTAGCTATTAGGGAAAAGCAAATCAAAACCACAATGAGATACCACCTCACATCCATTAGGATAGCGATTACCAACAAGACAAGTAATAACAAGTACTGGAGAAATTGTGGAGAAAAAAGAACCCTCATACACTACTGGTGGAAATGTAAATTGGTACAGCCACTATGGAAAGCAGTATAGAGGTTCCTCAAAAAAAGTTAAGAATAGAATTACCATATGACCCAGCTATTTCTCTTCTGGGTATCTATCCAAAAAATTTGAAAACATTTGTTCCTAAAGATATATGTACCCCATGTTCATTGGAGCATTATTCACAGTGGCTAAGACATGAAAACAACCAAAGTGTCTTTGATAAATGATTGGATAAAGAAGATGTGGTGCATATACACAATGGAATATTACTCACCCATAACAAAAGATGAAATATTACTGCCTTTTGAGATAACATAGATGGATCTTGAGAATATTGTGCTAAGCAAAATAAATCAGATGGAAAAAGTTGATAGCCACATGATTTCATTCACACGTAGGATATAAAACTGAAAGCAACAAATAAACAAACAGACAAGCAAAAACTCATAGACACAGGCAACAATATAGTGGTTACCAGAGGGAAAGGGGAGTGGGAAGGAGATAGAAAAGGGTAAAAGGGGTCAAATATATGGTGACGAAAGGAGATTTGACTTTGGGTGGTGAACACACAATATAATATACAGATGATCTATTATAGCATTGTACACTTGAAACTTACATAATTCTATTAAACAATGTCACCTCAATAAATTTAAATTTAAAAAAAGAGTGAAGGCAAGACTAAGACATTTCACAATGCAAGAACACATACCTAGTCTCTTTTCATATATCATTTTTCTCAAGACATTACTTGAGAATGTTTTCCAGAAAAATGAGGGACAAAGCAAGATAGAGTAAGGCATTCTGTCTAGAAAACAGTGCATCCAAACCAAAATGTTCCAGGATAAAAGCCATGCTGTAGGCCCAAGGAGAACGTCAATAGATTGGGTAAGAACGACACAGGCTCTGGTTTCCAGGAGAAAGATGGGGGGTGAAGGTGACTCAATAGAACAGTAAATATGAACGAGAGATTAGAAAATAGTGAGAGGTGATTTAAAAATAATAAGACTGCAGTGATGACATCAGTGAAAATGACAGACTAAGGACATCTGAGAAAGCCTCTCCTCCTCAGAAGCAATGAGAACACTGATAAAACTTGCCAGAATCAATTTTTTAGAGCTCTGGAAATTAACCAAAGGCTTGCAGCAATCCAAGGAGCGTTTATTCAAGACAAGTGACTGGATCTCTGTAAGTACAGTGAGTTTTATGGCATTTTAACTTGCCCTATTTCCATCTCCCACTCTCCTGCTCTGTAGTAGACTTGAAAACCAGCAACCCATGTTGATGGTGAAAACCTGCAGCCTGGCAGTCACTGGATGAGGCTCCTCATTCCCTGATACTTGTCATTATTTGACCTGTGTAGTTATTCCGTAGAAGACTCCACTCACAAAGATGTCTTTAGTTGACCTGACTCAGAGCTCACCCAGTGTGACAGCTGGATGCCAACATGCAAAAGAATGAAGTTGGACACCTATCTCATACAATATACAAAAATTAACTCAAAATGCATCAAAGACCTAAAACTAAGCAGTAAAACTATAAAACTCTTGGGCAAAAAACAACAACAAAAAACAACAACAAAGGGTAATTTCTGTGATGTTGGATTAGATAATGGTTTCATAGATATGACACAAACAGCACAAAAATCAAAAGGGAAAAATAGATAAATTGGACTTCATTAAAATTAGAAACTTTTGTGCTTCAAAAGACACTGTCAAGAAGGTGAAAAGACAATCCACAAAACAGCAGATCACATATCTGATAAGAGTCTAGAATCCAGAACATATTTTAAAACACTTAACAAATCATTAATAAGATAACCCATTTAAAAAAATGGGCAAAGAATCTGAATAGACATTTCCCCAAAGAAGATATAAAAATGTCCAATAAGGGCATAAAAAGATGTTGACCGTCATGAATATTTAGGAAAATGTAAATTAAAAACACAGTGAGGTGACAATTGTTAGTAAAGTTACATAGGTTTCAGGTGTACTAACAATTGTCACCCCAATAAACTTTAAACAAACACACACACACACATACACACACACACAATGAGATAATACTCACACCCTCTAGGAGGGCTATAATTGAAAACAAAAGAAAATAACACATGGTGCAGAGGATGCAGAGAAATTGGAACCCTCATCCATTGCTAGTGGGAATTTTAAATGATGCAGTTGGATAAACATGCTACAACATGGTTGAAAACATTATGCTAAGCCAAGGAATCCAGACACAAAAACACACATATTGTATAATTCTATTTATATGAAATATCCAAAATAGACAAATCCCAAGACAGAAAGTAGATTAATGGTTGTCAGGGTCTGATGGTAGAGAGGAATGTAAAATGACTGCTAAAGAGGTTTCTTTTGGGGATGATGAAAATATTCTGGAATTAGATAGTTGTCATGGTTGTACAACTTTGTGAATGTACTAAAAGCCACTGAATTGTATACTTTAAAAAGGTAAATTTTATGATATGTTAGTTAAATCTAAATTTAAAAAAATAATAATGCAGGATAGGAATCACAAAGCTCCCTCCCCCGCCAAAAAAAAAGTTATATTCTAAATATGTAGCAAACTGAAAATGGGAAATGATATTAAGCAACTGGTGAATTCTCAACTGGTAAGAGAATTCAAGACTCTGGTTTCCAGTTCAGCATGTAAGAAGCTTAGAAGTCACCACTCTAATATAACAACAAGAAAAAAAGCAGAACAAATTGAAAAATCAACAACTCTTCTTAGATCTACAGAGAAGTGAGGTAACAGAGCAAATTGCTGTCCCCAAAATTAGAGAGACTGACCAGAGAATCACAATTTACTGGAGCAGAAACTCACAAGGTGGACAAATCTGACAGTAAAAAACTCCAGGAGAACCCAGTCATGGGGGAGCTCCACACTTTTGTGACTTTTATCTCTAGGACATTGACCAGGCTTGTATAGTAAATATCAGAGAAAAATCCCCTTATGTTTTTAGCAAGGGAAGGGGGAAGGAACCATTTTGAAATATACCAGAGCACTCTGTTCTTCTTAACAAGATCTGCCCTCAGGAGAAACAATTTGACTAGAGCCTAACCTGCAAGAGTTTTATCAGGGCCTAACTGACCAGGACAAAGGGAAATACACAAATCCAAATAAGGGAAAGAAAAATATCCATACTCATCCTCCTCTAGCCCACCATGTGGGAAAAGGGATATACTCAACTTCAGACCACTCAACCCATCTTATTCCACCTAAGGAGGGAAGAAGCATTTGTGAAGTTCACAGTCCAGAGGCATAGACCCACTACAAGACTGAGCCCTAATTATAGACTATAGAACACTTCCCTTTCCCCCATACCTTATCACAACATTACTAAAGGCCTACTTACAGTACTTCATTTTACCTGGTACATTATGTCCAACTGTTAAAAAAAATTACAAGACAACTAAAAGGCAAAACATATAGTTTGAAGACACAGCAGCATTAGAAATAGACATGGTGGGGATGTTGAAATTATTAGAATTGGCAATTTAAAACAACTATGATTACTATGCTAAGGGCTCTCATGGATGAAGTAGACAGCATGCAAGAACAGACGGGCAATATAAGCAGTCATGAAAATTCTAAGAAAGAACCAAAAAGAAAGATCAAAACCACTGTAACAGAAATGAAGGGCTCATTAGACTAGACATGGCTGAGCTTGATATACCAATAAAAACCTCCAAAATTAAAAAGCAAAGAGAATAAAGACTGAAAAAAACCATAGACTATTCAGATTGTTGGAAAACTACAAAAGGTATAATATATGCATAATGTATCAGAAAGAGGAGAAAGAAAGAAAGGAATAAAAGAAATATTTGAAATAGAAATGACTGAGAATTTTCTCAAGTTAATGTCAGACACCAAAGCACAGACCGAGAAATATCAGAGTACTCCAAGCAGAATAAATGCCCCTGCCAAAAAATAACTATACCCAGGCATATGATATTCAAATGACAGAAAATCAAAGCTAAAGAAAACATTCTGAAAGAAAACGAAGGAAAAAACCACTTTACTCACAGAGAAACAAAGATGAGAATTACATCAACTTTTCCTCAGAAACCATGCAAACAAGAAGAAAGCAGAGTGAAATACTTAAAGTATTGAGAGAAAAGAATCACTGCTGTGAAATTATCCTTCAAAACTGAAGGATAAATAAAGACTTTCTCAAATAAACAAAAATTGTGAGTAGACCTTTCTTGCAAGAACTGTTAAAAAATTATTTTCAGAAAGAAGGAAAATTATATAGGAAATTCAGATCAACATAAAGAAAGGAACATCATCAAAGAAGGAACAAGTGAAGGCAAAACAAAAAATTCTTTCTTATTCTGAAGATAAGAATAAGATAATAGTTTCCTCAAAATAACAATAGCAACAATGTATTCAATTGAGTATGCTTATAAATAAGAGAAATGAATGGCAGCAATGCTATAAGGAATGGCAGGGAAGAATTAGGATTATCTTGTTATTTAAGATAAACTAACCATGAAAAAATATAATTCTATTTGAGAGTGAACTTGGGTTAGCTGTAAATAAATATTTTAAACTCTAGGGCAACCACTAAGTTTCAAAAAGAGTATAAAATGGCCATATTACCCAAAGCAATATACAGATTTAATGCAATCTCCATCAAAATCCCAATGGCATCTTTTAAAGAAATAGAACAAAAAAAGGAGCAAAGGCAATACAATGGAGAAAAGACAGTCTTTTCAATAAATTGTGCTGGGCAACTGGACATCCACATGCAAAAAAAAAGAAGAAAAAAAAAATCTAGACACAAACCTTATACCCTTCACAAAAGGTATCTTAAAATGGATCACAGACCTAAAATAAAACACAAAACTATAAAATTCCTAGGAAATAACATAGGAGAAAACCTAGATTACCTTGGGTATGGCAATGGCATTTTAAATGCAATGCACCAAAGGCACAATCTATGAAGTAAAGAACTAGTAAGGTAGATTTCATTAAAATTAAAATTTTATGCTCTGCATATGACACTGTCAAGAGAATAAAAAGACAAGGCACAATTGAGAGAAAATATTTACAAAAGACATGTTTGATAAAGCACTGGTTTCCAAAACATACAAAGAACTCTTAAAACTCAACAATAAGTAAACAAACAACTGAATGAAAAAATGGACCAAAAACCTTAACAGACACCTCAGCAATGAAGATACACAGACAGCAAATAAGTATATGAAAAGATGCTCTACATCATATGTCATTAGAGAAATGAAAATTAAACAAGATACACACGAATCAGAATGGCCAAAATTCAGATTGACACCAAATGCATTTGAGATCACCAAATGCTGGAAGGATGTGGAGCAATAGGAATTCTCATTCACCGCTAGTGGGAATGTAAAATGATACAGCCACTTTGGAAGACAGTGAGCAGTTTCTGACAAAACCAGAAATATTCTTACCATATGATCCAGCAACCATGCTTCTTGGTATCTACCCAAGGAGTTTAAAACTTACGTCCTCACAAAAACCTGCACATGGACATTTAGAGCCACTCTATTCATTATTGCCAAAACTTGGAAGCAATCAAGATGTGTTTCAGTAGGCGGATAAATAAACTGTGGTACATCCAGACAATGGAATATTATTCAGCAATAAAAAGAAATGAGCTATCAAGCCATGTAAAGACAGAGGAAATTTAAATACATATAACTAAATCAAAGAAGCCAATCTGAAAAGGCTTCCAACTGAAGGATTCCAACTACATGACATTCTGGAAAAGGCAACACTGTGGGAACAGTAAAAAGATCAGTGGTTGCTAGAGGTTAGGGAGGGGTGAATAGGAAGGGCACAGAGGATTTTTATGGCAATGAAACTACTTGATATGATACTATAATGGTGCATATATTTGTCATTATACATTTGTCCAAACCCATAGTGAATATGTCCAAATACCAAGAGTGAACCCTAATGTAAACTGTCAATGACATATCAGTGTAGGTTAATAAGTCATAACCAATGTACCACTCTGGTGGGGATGCCAATAATAGGGGCAGCTGTGCATGTGTGGGGGCAGGGAACATATGGGAAATCTCTGTATTCTCCTTTCTATTTTACAGTAACCCTAAAACTGCTCTTTAAAAAATTAAGCCTTAAAATACAAAAATATACGTACACTTGACCCTTGAACATGGATTTGAACTGCACGGATCCACGCACACATGGATTTTTTTCTATAAATATACAGTCGACCCTCCATATGTCTGGATTTTACAACCGCGGATTCAACCAATGGTGACTGAAAATGGTATTTTTGATCTGCAGTCAGGAAGCCACTGATGTGGAAGTCTGACTGGATTCATTGTTCTAACCCATTTTATGCAAGAGACTTGAGCATCTGCAAATTTTGGTATCCACAGAGGCCCTGGAACCAATCTTCTTGTGGATACCAAGGGACGAATGGATTTTTAGGGAATCAAAAGTTATGCGTAGATTTTTGACTGTGTGTGGGTTGGCATTCCAACACCTACATTGTTCAAGAGTCAACTATACTACTATTTTATTTTCTTAATAATCATTTCCCCTTAACAAACAAACAAAGAGAATTCAATAGACCTGGAAACAAAACACATGTTCCTTCAGGGCCTGGGAATAATGACACTGAATCTAGTGGGAAAGAAATGTAATAGGGGTTCAGCTGTCAATGTGTATATTATAATGTTGTAATAATGTAGTCAATGTTTATTGGTTTTAAACCTTTAGAGATAAACCAAACCACAGAAAACATAGAAGTGGGGCAGATAGAAGGTAACTACAGACTACAATAAAGATAGAGGAAAGGGTAGGGGCACTGATATACTCATTTAACTAGGAGGATATCAAGAAGTAATAAAAGAGTTAAAGGACAAGAAACAGATGTTCACATAGATTGAAGTGACAAAAGTAAAAAAAATGACTACAAATATAAATATCAAAACATCAGAAGAATGGGGCGGCCAGATGGCTCAGTTGGTTGGAGTATAACCTCCGGGCAGCAGGGTTGCCAGTTCGATTCCCACATGGGCCAGTGGGCCGCACCCTCCACAACTAGATTGAAGGACAATGACTTGACTTGGAGCTGATGGGCCTTGGAGATGCGCACTGTTCCTCAGTATTCCCCAATTAAAAAAATTTTCAAAAACAAAAACAAACAAACAAACAAAAAAACATCAGAGGAAGAGGGGTAAAGAATTGAAAGATTCATCTTTTATGTTGGGAGTCAATAAATATAAAGTTGATAGATCAGTAAATAAAAACATGTGTTAGCACATTGCTTACAGTTTTTCAAGTAATCACTAGAAGAATAAAACACAGTTAAAGTGATTTCCTCTGAGAATGGAAGTGCAGGTAGGGGAGGTAGAAGCAAAAAACTATTGCTTTTCAGAAATTGTTCTCTACCTATCTGATGTCATGTACCTGAATTAATTTATTTAAAAAGAGTCAATTAGGAGCTTTATGACTCATTGCATTGGTGGTGAAGGAAAAAGAAATGAAGGCTGACCTTGTTTGAGCCCAAGTTATTGGGAAAGTGATCTCATAGAAACAGAAAACCACAATACGAAATTGGTAACTGGTTTGAGAGAAGAAGATAAGGAAACTGGGAAATGCAGTAAGAATACAAAAAGTTAAATAAATGTCTGGGGGGAAAATCTGGACTTAATGAACTTGAGAGCCATTTACATAAATGTAAGAGTTGAATTGATATCACCAAAAGTTTGAAGAGGAAAACAAGAAAGAAAAAAATGTAGAAGAGTTTCAGTTAAACTTAGAGAGCCTGTGGTAAAAGTGTAGCAGTAGGAAGAAGAGAGAGAAATATAGTGTAATGGGGATCGTGGAATGAGAAAGCCCACCAAAATGTGTCCACAAGTATGTACATTGACTCCATCCATTATAATAAAAAGAGAAGAAGAGACGCCTGTGGCATTCACAGATAATACTTAAAATAGGCTCATGTAAGTTGCAAGGTGATCCATGGCTTTCCTCACTCTTTATAACTGTCTCTCCCATAATACTGGAGGAACAACACTGCTATTTATGATTTTAACTGCAAAATGCATTTTTAAAAAATGTTCTGCCAACTCTATTCTGAATCTTATTCATCCATTGTGTCCTCCTCCAAAAACATGCCATTTGGAAGAAAGAATACATGCAATCACAAAAAGCTTAAAGCCAATTCTTCTTCAAACCCAGTGATGTAACCTTTGGGAATTACATCAGACTGCACTGCTATGAAAACAATTTGGTAAGATTTACATTTTCTTTATTTTATAAAAAAATTTTGTGAGTGTTCACCTTGGATATCTAGAGAGAAGGCATGCAATCGTGACTGTCATGGAGTTATTATTAAAATAATACTTACTATGGGAAAGAGCTCACGTTGCAATCTGAACTTTGAAGGAAAGGTGCATTTAAAAATGAAGCCAGTGGGATTTATGTGTAAATTATAAACACATATACTTTTGTTTCTCAGTGACAATATCCAAACCTCCATGTTTGCTTCATCAATCCAAGCTTCACCAGTTTAAAACTCTGCCATGCATACCTGCCTCCAGCTACATTCTTCTCTCTTCTCTCTATGTCTACACATATTTAGATCCGCCTAAAGTGGTCTCATTTTCTTACTTTCATCTCATTCCAAACCCTTCCCATTTGCTCCTGTTCCATCACTCTGTCCAAGCAGCTCTTGCTGATAAAAAATGAAGACCCTGAGGTTTCAGTACGCTTCCTACTTCATCTATTCAGCTACAGTCAATACCTTAAATCAGTGCTTCATTCTCAAAACTCTTTCCTTTGTTTTCAAAATACAGCACTCTTTCTGTCTCCCTTTCAGGAGCATAATCATCTGTTAGGTTTCAATTACCCGTCAATAAGCCCAATGTCAATTCAGATCTCATTTCCCCAATTTTTAGCTTAAAATGTGTTGTTTAATTTTTCTTATGCATCTATAGCTATAAAGATTGTTTGCAAAACTGAAATGTTGCAGTGCTCATGAATATATTATCTTAATTTCAGACCAACAGAGAACAGCAATGACATAAATACAGTATTTTTCATACCAAAGAAGTCTTAGATGATTCTGAACAGATCCTATAGCTAGACTAAGGGCCTGTTCATGTGACATCCAGAACATGTGGGTAAATTTATTGATCCTTGTTCTGGTTCTGCCTCATAGGTTTCAGGACAGTATCTTGGGTCGGGCCTTTTTAGCCTGGGGCTGAAGTGGGGAGAAGAGAATTGAACATCTGTTGTGACTTGCATTACTTCAGTCTAGCAACCAAATGTTGTATAACTCTAAAAGTGATGACCTCCCCCTGACCCAGACACAGAGTAGCAACAGAATTTGTAGGGCCCAGTGCAAAATGAAAATTCAGGGCCCCTTTTTCAAAGAACAGGATTAAAAATCTTTGTTTTTCCTTCTTCATTCTCTTAATTGACCTGTTATAGTATTTTTTTTTTTGTTTCACTATATAATGTTACACACCCTTGAACATAAAAACACTTGCGGGGTGTCACCAGTGCCTGGGTCCCTACCCTGTGACTGGGTGGGAAACAAGTGCCCCAAACTGATGTTTCCTTTGCCCAGCCTCCCCCCCTCCCCACCAGGGATGGAGGACAACAGAAAACTCCTGGAATGGGCAGAGGAGCAGAAGGCGGGGAACACAATCTGAGAAGGCAGGGCAGTGGCAGGAGGTGGACCTCACATGAGCCAAACCTCTAACCCCAGTCATGTTCTGTTGTCCCATTATACTATACTTATAAAACACAAATTCAAAGACAAATTACTAAGAATTTTAACACGGTAACAATAGAGCATTAAACCTCAAAGGCAGAGTCTCCTTCTGAGTATGGGTCTTGTGCAACTACACCGGTCACACACCCATGAAGCTGATTTTGCCCACATAATATGGTCTCTAGCCTAATTCATCATTATAAATAAAGCTGGAACACAAGGAGGAGAATGATGCTCCCAAAAAGTGTAATGTACCCTCACACACCCAGACATTACCATCTGTAACAATGTACTCACAGGTGCTTCCTGTCATGGGACAAGATTTGTGCCTTTTTTGGACAATGCTGTGGATCTCTGCTGAGCAGCATAACTGTACTAACTTCATTTTGTATCATTCAGGTAGGTGTGTCTTGTGTAACTTGTGCAAGTGATGTCAGTGCCTAGTGTTTCCTCAAATCCAGCACACATGCAGTTAAGAACCCATTTACTTAAGAATTAACCTAGAGCGTATGCTCTTTAGAGCAGGAATGGGAGTGGCTGGTTAGTTCAGTTGGTTAGAGCACGGTGCTAATAAAACTAAAGTTGGTGGTTCAATCCCCACATGGGCGACTGTGAGCTGTGCCCTCCTTAAAAAGAAAAAGGGGAGAAAAAAAAAGAGCAGGAATGATCATGTTCGTATGTCTAGCAATTTACAGGACCTTGCATAAGCTGATACTCAAATACTTCTTGAGTTGAGATAGGAATAACTGTTCTTCAATTTACTCTACCCCTAAAATAAAAGTCAACTTTTTTAAAACAAATTGGATCTAGAATTGTCAGACAAGTCAATCTGTTTGGTTTATGTATGTGCATGTATACACACACACACACACACACACACACACACACAGTGTCTTAATTCTACACAGTTTTTGGTCAAAATTTCAATGTGGCTATCAGGACCAATCAATCCTACAAAAAAGCAGATTGAAAAATACCCACAAAGTTACTGTCTTAACCAAAAGGAAATCTATTTCAAGGAAGTCCTAATTAAAATGTCAAAAAACTAAAACAACATTCACAAGGAATATTTAAATAACATGGAGAAGAGCTTATGGCATAATTAAATGAAAAACCAAGAGGAAACAATATAATATTGCAAGTCCTCAAAATAAGACCATGCACATACATACACAAAGTAAAAAAAAAAAAAGGAAGGAAAATTTATCCAACAATATTATCATATTAGCATTTATTTATCTCTCGGTGTATAAGATTGAGGGATTTGGGGGATTTTTACTTATTTGTTTATTTATTAAATTTTTTCTCTCACAATGAGTGTATGCTGCTTTCATAATCAGGGGGAAAAAGTATAAAAAGCAAATCTTTGGAAAGAAAAACTTTCAGTTATTTAAACCAGTAGTTAAAATTATTTTTTAGTAACAGGTTTTTTTTGGCATCAATATTATGGAACCCCAATATATTTTTAAAAAACAAGTAGAGCCAGCTTCATTAGGCAGTTTAAATCTTCATCACCAAGCAGAAAATACTTTATTGTCTGAACATACTCCTGAAATGTTACTTAGAAACTCACTGATTTAAATCCAAACCCCATCCTTTGGTTGTGAAATAGGTATGTGAGGTAGCTTTGTATCCCATTTCTCTGATTTACATTTTATTCAAGATATTGGTATTATTTAAATAATTCTTGGTTATGCCTCAGTAACAAATAAATCTTGAAATCTCAGTGGTTTAACCACAAGGGTTTATTTTTCATTCATCTCAATCCAGTGCAAATCAGCTGGTAAATCAGTGACTCAGGAGCCCAAGTTCTTCAATCCTGCAACAGCACCGTCTTGGATTTCATCACCTTCACTTACACAGATAAAAGAGAGAAAGAGATAGTGTAGGCACATTGGTCCTTTACTGCCCTGGCCCAGAAACCATCATTTTACTTATATATATCTTTTTTTTTTTTTTTGTCTGAAGTAGTCACATGGCCCCAAACTAACTGCAGAAGAGACTGGGAAATGTCTAGATGTACAGATACCTATGGTTATTATTAATAATGTCTGTCACAATATTTTATTTTAAAATTTCAAATAACTTTAAAGTAGCACTTAAGATTTATCAGACTGGGACAAAGGTTAAGAGTGGTTATAAAACACTACTAGCAGAAACTTTATTTTTTAAGATTAATGCACTTGAAAAAATTCTATGAGAATATGACAAAACAGATCATTGATATAAAGTGAAGTTCAAGGTGCGATTAAATCAAGTTCAAAGCATGAAACAATACCCTAAGATGTCAGGTACCGCTACTTAACACCCTCTGATTTCCAGAGGTTCTATATTGAGACAGGCAAGTGGGGCTTTGAAAATGTCCCAGTAAAAGTGGAAAACTGCCACAACTTATTACAAGATCTGATTTGATTTACGCTGCTTACAATAAACTTCAAAGAGATACATACCAATGGTTCCTAAATGTCATATAAACACATCTTCGTATAAACTTCAGTCTGGAACTCCGCCAACCTGTGCAGAGCTGGAAGATATTCAGCAGAGCAAGCTGCCAAAGGACTTTATTCTCAAACCTTCACAACTGAGGATTATTTTGCTCATTTTTCTACTTAGTAGAGTGCCCATTTATCATTTCTACTTCAGGCAGCAAGGTATGTTTTCCACGGTTTTGCATGTCAATTTAGAGGTCACAATAGCGTTGTAAATTTAAGGCAGTGTTTTCCAATCCTATACATGTGCCTAGGATTGGGCTCTGTACATTCAACTTTTATAAATGTTGGTTATTGATTTATAAATACAGTAAGTAAAATCAGTGGGATATACACTTGAAATGTGATGCTACTAACACATGTGGTATAATTTTTAAAATGTGGCCTCATTCCTATCACTTGGATTAAGTGTATTAGTGCCAAAATGTGAAATAAGTTGGTTCTGTACCAATTTTCCTATAAATGGCAAAGAAAGATTTAAGGTAAACTAACATTTAAACAAGTTATATTTTTCAGAAATGTATAAAGGATAATTCTTGCTTCTGTACTTTAATAGGAAGGAAGGAAGGAGGGAAGGAAGGAACGAAGGAAGGAAGGGAGGAAGGAAGGGAGGAAGAAAGGAAGGAAAGAAGAAAGGAAGGAAGGAAGAAAAACAAAGAAATCTATTTTGTACTATTTAAAGAATATTTGGTACTCTCTTTAGATCATGGGTATTCAACTTTGTTTTTTTTATCATTCTCATTGGTTTTATACTATCTGGATGAAAAACTACAAAATTCCTGTTGGCTGTTAAAAAGACAATGTGAAATCAATAGTTTTATTTATTAAGGGATAGAACCTCTGAATAAGTGACATTGTTTGGCTTTTATTACTTTACCAGCTTCTTCTTTGAAAAATAATGAATTATCAATTTAGTGCATCAAGAAATCTCTAGGAAAATTCACAGTTTAAATAACTTTTGAATTTAAAATGGTCAAAGATGTAAGCCACCTCAGCATATCCTTCAACAATTTTATCTTGGTTCAGAATGACTCGTAAATTATCATACGAATCAATGAGTGGATTTCATCTCCTGTATCTTGGACACATTGCTGAAACAATTAAATTTAACTTCCAGTCATGAGAAATTAGATAGATATGATTTGGCAAGAGCCCTGCTCCTGTTTGCATTTTCTCCTAGAATAAGTCAATAAGGTTTGTAACTGAAAGCAATCTCCTAGACCATTGACTCTGCCTTTTTCCCAGCACAAGTGGTCCTACTGCTATTGCTCTACTCAGATGACGTGCTACTCACAGGACAGTCTACACCGCTGAACCTGTCATACATGTTTGCAGAATTATAAGAGCTTCTCTGACATCCTAAAAGCAGAGGGAACTTGGGTCAATTACACTGGTGTGGACTATTTTTTAAGTTCTGTTTACTAGTCTGTCTCCCACATTAAACTGTGAACAACATGAGAGAATCCCTCCTAAGCATCACTGTTTCCAGCATATATCTCAACACTGACAAATGTTCAGTTCAGTGTTTTCAATAAAGGTAACCATGGAATACTAAATTTTAGTTAAATCATATATTCAGGAGTGTTGGGGCAGATAATTAAGTAATTTGAAGACTCTTCCGTCTTTCCAAATTGTTTCCAAATGCCAATAATCTAACAAAAGGACCTCCCCTTTATGTCCTTGACCTTCACTAATGTTGAAAAATAGAAAAGGAGCTTGTCTCAAATAAACCATTACTATGAATTCTAACTGCGTGAAGAAAGCTAAGAGGAGTTTAAAATGCTTGGAAATTTTATTTAAGTTATTTTCCTTAAAAATGAAACTGCTAATACATGACAAACCTCAGCAATGCATTTAATGCAAAATTCCTATTCATATTTGCAATCCAAATTTAGTTTTGGGGTGGCAGTCCTCTCCCTCTCCTCTCTCCTATTCTGTTTCCTATTACCAACTTTCCTACCATGTTTCCCCGAAAATAAGGCCTAACCAGAAAATAAGCCTGATTTTTCAGGATGACATCCCCTGAATATAAGCCCTAATGTGTCTTTTGGAGCAAAAATTAATATAAGACCCGGTCTTATTTTGTGGGAAACACGGTAGATGGAACAAGACGTCTATTTTGAAGTTTACTATGGAAGGATATAAGCCCAGTGAGCATTAAAAAAGGGAAAAAAAAAAAAAAACTGAGAGTCTGTCACTCAAAACAGGAATGAAAAACTGGAAGTGTATTTGTCAGTTCTAGTTGTCTATTCACCTTAAACATGTCTCCCAGGCAAGTTTCCACAGATTTCACACTCATGAAATACAAAATGCTGTAAAATTGACAGAGAATAGAAATTAAACAGAAAATATTTTTCCATAAGATATTTGACTGGAAATAGACTCACCTATTAAGATGCTGTTACAATAATTTAAACATGGAGTGATGCCAGTCTAGACTTGACTCTCGACCAGTGGTATTGAATGCCACCATGCATCAGAATCATCTAAAGAGCTTGTTAAAATAGCTAAAATACAGATTGTAATTCAAAAAATCTGAGATAGGATCAAGAATTTACATTTCTAACAGGCTTCTAGGTGGTACTAATGCTGTTGATTCTTGCACTGAGCTCTGAGTAGCACTGCTCTAGACTGCTGAGGTGAAAATAACAAAACCACAAACTATTTTCACTAAGAATCAAAAGGATGTAACAAAGCCTAGTTATAAGGAATAAGATACCAAAATAGCTAATGTAACGATGGTGTTATTGACCTGCATGGAAATTGAAAAGGAGACTGGTTTTCTTACCTGTAAGAGATGAGTTTTGTTTTTATAAATGCTGGGTTGAAGATGACATCAGGATATCTATGTGTACGTGATCTGTAAGAGAGCAGGAAATAGATGGCTGTCACAGGCATATTGTTAGAATTCAGATCTAAAGATGAAACTTTGCAAGTCCCATTAAAATAGTAGCTAAACCCAAGAGAGGATAAAGACTAGGTTATGGGAAGAAACCAGAGAGTTATGTACAGAACCTCAAAGAAGTCAGTATCATACGTTAGAATAAAAAACACTATAAGAATGGTATTGCATTGTGTATGTATATATACCACATCTTCTTTATCCAATCATCTACTGAAGGACACTTTGGTTGTTTCCATGTCTTGGCCACCATAAATAAAGTTGCAATGAACATGATAGCGCATATATTTTTACGGATAAATGTTTTCAGATATTTTGGGTAGATACCCAGGAGAGGGATTGCTAGGTCATACGGTAATTCTATTCTTAATGTTTTGAGGAACCTCCACACTGCCTTCCATAGTAGCTGTACCAATCTGCATTCTGACCAACAGTGTATGAGGGTTCCTTTTTCTTCACAGCCTCTCCAACACGTTATTATTTGTCTTGTTGATGATAACCATTCTAACTGGTGTGAGGTGATATTTCATTGTGGATTTTATTTGCATTTCTCTGATGATTAGTGATGTTGAGCATTTTTTCATATGTGTATTGGCCATTTGTATGTCCTCTTTGGATAAATGTCTATTCAGATCTTCTGCCATAAAAAAAGATGAAATAGTACCATTTGCGACAACATGGATGGATGTTGAGATTATTATGCTAAGTGACATAAGTCAGACAGAAAAAGTACAGAACCATATGATTTCACTGATAAGTGGTATATAAAACTGAAAACAACAAAAGAATAAGGCAAACAAATGAAGAAACAAAAACTCATAGACACAATAGGTTAGTGGTTACCAGAGGGTAAGGGGAGAGGGGGTGGTAGATGAGGGTAAAAGGGATCAAATATTTGGTGATGAAAGGAGAACTGACTCTGGGTGGTGAACACACAATGTGATATATAGATGATGTATTAACAAATTGTACACCTGAAATCTATGTAACTTGACTAACAGTTGTCACCTCATTAAACATTAATTTAAAAAATAAAAAGAAAGGGAGGAAACTAAACTTTAAAAAGTAATGCATTATTTGATGATATATTTGAAAAAACAAACAAGACACCATAAGAGAGAGGACTGGTTGCAATGATTATGATGGAAGAAGAGGAGTCATTAGGTGAGTGTTGCAGGCATTAAAGGAGAGCTGCATTTATTAGTAAGTGGTTTCTGCTAAATGCTTCAAAGAGAACAAAGAGGATGAAAACCAGAGCGATGCTCCAGGATTTGGCTCAATGGATACTGATAAACTTTTGAAAGCATTGTGTCAGTAGCATGGAGCAGAAACCAAACTGAAAGTAATTAAGAACAAAATGGGAAAAGAAAAAGTGAGGCAGTAAGTATGATTAAAAGAAAAGAATTGTATTGAACTTCAGTTTTGTTTACAGAACTAGGATTCAATGACATCTATAATGTTTACACTGACTTTTTCTTTTTAAATTACCAAAGAGCCACGTATAGGTTACAGCAGGCTGGAAAATCGTCCCTCAAAGATATCCACATCCTAATTGCTAAAACCTGCTACCTTATCTGGCAAAAAGGGTCTTTACAGACGTGATTAATTTAAGGCTCTTGGGATGGGGAGAGGAGCCTGGATTATTCAGGTGTCTCCTAAATGCAATAATGCAAGTATTTTCATAAGGGGAAGGCAAAAGAAAATTTCATGCACACAAAATAAGAATGCACTGCCACTATAGAATGCAAAGCAAGCAAGGTGCTATACCCCTGGCTTTGAAGATGGAGGAAGAGGCCACACTAGGAATGCAAGGGATGCTACTCTAGAGGCTGGAAAGCCAAGGAAACAGATTTTCCCCTAAAGCCTTCAGAGGGAGCAGTGGCCCTGCTGAAACCTTGATTTCAGCACAAGGAAACTGATTTTGGGCTTCTGCACCTCCAGAATTGTAAGACAGTAAATTTGTGTTGCTTTAAGCTACCAACGTTGTGGTAACTTATTACAGCAGCCATAAAAATCTAATACATAGCTCAATACTCAATTTTAACCCAGCAAAAATTTAGCCTATTAAACCACCTAGTCCTAGACAAAAACCAGTCTAAGAGAATATGAGATATTTCTCAGTTGAGGATTATGATATTTTGTTCCTCTTCTCACATCCAATTTGGTAAAAACAGATTTGCTATAAGATCTTAGAGGAAATCACTATTTAAATAATTTGAAAAATTATACAGAAGATATGGATTTGATCTTCTAAAATGTTGACTTTTAAAATATGGTTTGGCCAATTAGCCAAAATGGGTTGTCCAACTAACAACTAAATTAGATTCGCCAAAAAGTACAGTCCTCAGCATTTCAAAATACAGATGCTAAGATAAAAATCCTAATTTCCCAGTAACAATTTAAAAAGTCAATGAAAAATTCTAACAGCAAGGAAGTGACGTCATAGGAATGGCGGCAGGGGGCGCACTTTTTGAGTTCTCCTCCGAATCTTATCACAAACGGGATCTATAACCCATCAAAGGACTCTCTGCTCATCACGCAGACAGCTAAGAGACTCATGCAAAGATTACTTGAAGGTGGGCGAGCAGGGGAAGAGGGAAGGGAACAGAGTGGAAACGTGGCCCGCGTCTGCGGCGATGGAAACACCGTTGCATCCGCAGCTGCAGAGACGCAGGGGATCCCAGGACGGAACAGAGAACACAAAACCCAGGAGGTGGGCTCTTTCCCTGCGTCCCACAGCTGATGTCTCCCACGGAGGGGGCAGCCAGTTGGGCCCTAGGTCGGAGAAAGGACACAAACTCCATACCTGGGCCCCTCCTCCCCCTCCTCGGCCCCCCCACCCCCGCTCTTCCAATCCTACACCTGCCCTTCCAGAGATTTAAACTGGCCCCTGAACTGAGGAGTAGTGTCAGATTACAGAGGAGCCTTAGTGCTCAGGCACTGGGAAGACTGGCGTGCAGCTCTGACCCCGGGAAGAGGCTGGGAAGAGTGTGACTTTTGCTGGGCTAGGAGAGAAGAGGTTCCTCCACCCCAGCCACCAACTTTTCTGGCCTGCGGGAAGAGTGTGACACAGCTGGGCTGGGAGAGAGAAGACCCTTCCATCCCCAGCCCCCACCCTTTCTGGCCTGCTTAAGCCAGGGCAATTACAACTGCAGAGGCACTCCCAGGGATCAGCAGTAGGAGGCAGATGCCGCTCTGGGCTTTCAGCACCTCAGAAATCTCCCACCGCCACACATACACACATACACACACACACACTCACACACACACACGGAAGAAGTGGCTTAAGACTCAGGAGAACTTTACACAGGGCTGGTGGTGCTACTCTCAGTGCATGTATGTGCAGGCAAGGGCAGCAACTGCACTGACTTTGTAGAAACTGCCATGAAGACCTCTCAGCCCCACGCATCTAAATCTGTAGTCCCAACGTCACTCTGGGCACCAGGTGACCGGCTTTGCCTGCACAATACACAGAGGACTCTTTGGTACAGCAGAGGACAACCTGGAGATTACTTGGTGGGCTTAAGCCAAGACTGGCACTGCTTTTTTTGTTTTGTTTTGTTTTGTCTTTATATCTTTGATATCTTTGCCTGTGTCGGTTGTTTTTACATGTGAATGTATTTAATTTTTTTCTTTGTTGTTGTTGTTGTTGTGCTTGGTGATTTGCTTTGTTCTGAAACTGTCCTACCAGGGCCCAGCTTAAGACGCACAAGATTCAACACACCCAGAGGCCAACTCCAGACCAAACCAGAGTAGGTCAAACCGGGTTGGACCTACAAATTACACACCCAGAGGGAATTCTCTAAAGGCACAAGAGCCCACAGAGGCCAAACCACATTTAAGTGGTCAACCCTCACACAACAGAACACCCTGCGGTGGGCAGAGCCAAGTCTCACAGCTAGTCAGCCTGGAAGTTAACCCCACCTACTCACAAGCGAAAAACAATTAAAGATCTTCTTTAACAGAACAATATACACAACACAAGAGTCATCTTTGGAGCACACGCAGTGGAGAAGAACGAAGTAGTGCAAGTCAAATATAAAGGACACATACTACATAAGATAACCCAGCAAGAACTAAGAACTCTAGGGGATCTACCTAATACATCGAAGCAAACACAGAAAGTCAGCCAGAAGGGGGAACCAAAGAAACATGTCCCAAAAAAAAGAACAGAAGAAACCTCCAGAAATGGAACCAAATGAAACAGAGGTAACCAACCTATCAGAGACAGAGTTCAGAACACTGATGATAAGAATGTTTAAGGAGCTTAGAGACGACATAAAGAAGGATAGAGAAATCATAATGAACAACCAGTTAGAACTAAAGAACACAATTACTGAAATAAAGAACTCACTTGAAGGAATTACCAGCAGGTTAGATGAAGCAGAGGATCGAATCAGCGACTTAGAAGACAAGTTAGCAGAGATTATCCAAACAGAACAACAGAAAGAAAAAGGAATAAAAAACAATGAAGATGGTTTAAGCGACCTCTAGGATAACATCAAGTGAAACAACATGTGCATCATAGGACTACCAGAAGGTAAAGAGAGGAAGCAAGGGATTGAGAACATATTTGAAGTAACAATGTCCAAAAACTTCCCTAACCTGATGAAGGAAACCAACATACAAGCCCCGGAAGTGTAGAGAGTTCCAACCAGGATAAACCCAAACAGGTCCACACCAAGACACATTATAGTTAAAATGGCAAAGCTTAAAGACAAAAAGAGAATCCTAAAAGCAGCAAGAGAAAGACAGAGGGTTACATACAAGGGAACTTTCATAAGACTATCAAATGACTTTTCTACAGAAACATTGAAGGCCAGGAGGGAGTGGCAGGAGATACTCAAAGTGATGGAAAACAAAGGCCTACAACCTAGATTGCTTTATCCAGCAAGGCTATCATTTAAAGTTGATGGAGAGATAAAGAGCTTTCCAGGAAAAAATAAGCTAAAGGAATTTATTACCACCAAGCCAGCACTGCAAGAAATACTAAAAGGACTTCTGTAAATAGAAGAAAGATGAAAACAATCTAACTACAAATTTAAAAATGGCAATAGCTATGTACCTATCAATAATCACTTTAAATGTAAATGGATTAAATACTCCAATCAAGAGACATAGGGTGGCTGAGTGGATAAGAAAGCAAGACCCTTGTATATGCTGTATACAAGAGACTCACTTCAGATCAAAAGACACACACAGGCTGAAAGTGAACGGTTGGAGTAAGATATTTCATGCAAATTGAAATGAGAAAAAAGCTGGAGTTGCAATACTTATATCTGACAAAATAGACTTTAAAATGAAGAACATATTAAAAGACAAAGATGGGCACTAATAATAATAAAGGGATCGATCCAACAAGAGGACATAACCCTAGTAAACATCTATGCACCCAACATAGGAGCACCTAAATATATAAACCAGATATTGACATACATAAAGACAGAGATCAACAGTAACACTATCATAGTAGGGGACTTCAACACACCTCTGACAACAAGGGACAGGTCTTCCAGACAGAAAATCAATATGGAAACAACAGCCTTAAATGACACATTGGACCACTTGGATTTAATCGATATTTTCAGAGCATTTCACCCCAAAGCTGCAGAATACAAACCTTTAGCCAGACTCATTAAAAAAAAAAGAGAGAGAGAGGACCCAAATTAATAAAATCAGAAATGAAAGAGGAGAAGTGACAACAGACACCACAGAAATACAAAAAATTTTAAGAAATTATTATGAGCAACTGTATGCCAACAAATTTGACAATCTGGAAGAAATGGACAATTTTCTAGAGGCCTACAACGTTCCAAGGCTAAGTCAAGAAGAAACAGACCTGAATAGACTGATTACCACCATGGAAATTGAATCAGTAGTCAACAATCTCCCAACAAATAAAAGCCCTGGACCAGATGGCTTTACAGGTGAATTTTACAAAACATTCAAAAAAGAATTATCACCTATTCTCCTCAAGCTCTTCCAAAAAATATCCAGAAGAAGGGAAGGCTCCCAAACACTTTTTTACGAAGGCACTATCACCCTGTTCCCAAACTCAGACAAAGACACCACAAAAAAAGAAAACTACAGGCCGATATCTCTAATGAACCTAGATGCAAAAATCCTCAACAAAATATTAGTGAACAGAATTCAGAAATACATTAAAAAAATCATACACCATGATCAAGTGGGATTCATCCCTGGTATGCAAGGGTAGTTCAACATCCGCAAATCAATTAATGTGATACACCACATAAACAAAATGAAAAATAAAAATCACATGATCATATCAATAGATGCAGAAAACACATTTGATAAAATCCAGCAGCGATTTATGACAAAAACCCTTAAGAAAGTGGGAATAGAGGGGTCATATCTCAACATAATAAAGGCCATATGTGATAAACCCACAGCTAACATCAGACTCAATGGGGAAAAGCTAAAACCATTCCCCTTAAGATCAGGAACCAGGCAAGGGTGCCCACTTTCTCCACTTCTATTCAACATAGTGCTGGAAGTTCTAGCCACAGCAATCAGACTGGAAAAAGAAATAAAAGGCATCCAAATAGATAAGGAGGAAGTAAAATTGTCATTATATGCAGATGACATGATACTATATCTAGAGAACCCTAAGACTCCACCAAGAAACTATTAGAGCTGATAGATGAATTTAGTAAAGTAGCAGGATACAAAATTAATATTCAGAAATCAGTTGCATTTGTATATACCAATAATAAAACATCAGAAGGGGAAATTAAAAAAACAATCCCATTAACAATTGC
Organism: Rhinolophus ferrumequinum; assembly: GCF_004115265.2. Lineage (NCBI taxonomy): Eukaryota > Metazoa > Chordata > Mammalia > Chiroptera > Rhinolophidae > Rhinolophus > Rhinolophus ferrumequinum. The sequence continues at coordinate 30,240,971 of NC_046285.1, forward strand.
ATCACAGACTATAAAATACCTGGGAATAAATTTAAGCAAAGAAGTAAAAGATCTGTACTCAGAAAATTATAAGACACTAAAGAAAGAAATGAAAGAAGATACAAATAGATGGAAACACATACCATGTTCATGGCTAGGAAGAATTAATATAGTTAAAATGTCCATACTGCCTAAGGCAATATACATATTCAACGCAATTCCTATCAAACTACCAACGACATTTTTCACAGAAATAGAACATATAATCGTAAAGTTTATATGGGACCATAAAAGACCCTGGGTAGCCTCAGCAATCTTGAGAAATAAGAACAAAGTGGGAGGTATAACGATATCTGACATCAAATTATACTACAAGGCTACAGTAATCAAAACAGCATAAAAACAGACACATACATCAATGGAACAGAATAGAGAGTCCAGAAATAAATCCATGCCTATATGTCCATTTAATCTACGACAATGGAAGCAAGAATGTATGGTGGGGTAAAGACAGTCTATTCAATAAATGGTGCTGGGAAACCTGGACAGACACATGCAAAAAAATGAAGCTAGACTACCTCCTTACACCATATACAAAAATACATTCAAAATGGCTTACAGACTTAAATGTAAGATCTAAAACCATAAAATTCCTAGAAGAAAATACAGGAAGAAACTTCACAGACATTACTCGGAGTAAAATTTTTACTGATATATCTCCTCGCGCAAGGGAAGTAAGAGAAAAAATAAACATGTGGGATTACATCAAACTAAAAAGTTTTTTCATAGCAAAGGAAACCATCAATAAAACAAAAAGGGATCTAACTGAATGGGAAAAGATATTTGCCAATGATATATCTGATAAGGGGTTAATATCACAAGACAAAGAGGCCCACTACTGAATTCACCTAAAGGTGGGTGAATCGCGCGAGCGGGGGAGGTGGGAAGGGAGAAGTGCGGAGACGAGCCGAGACGAGCCACGCGGGCGCAGGATGCAGACCTAGCTCAGTGCCCCGAGCTCGCTGCCTCCCAGAACTACCACAGCAGCGGGAGAGGAAAGGACTCGGACTGCTAGGGTTCCGCTTATGGCCCACAGGGCTGAGGGGGCAGCATATAACACGGCTGAACCCAACGCTCATGGCAGAGACCTCGGAGAAAAGACTGAGGGAAGAAGGCTGAAAATGGAGATTTAAGCCCTCACTGCCACAGAGAACAGAAGCCTTAGGCACTGAGACTAGCCGCCACCTCTCTACCCTCCCAGAGCTCACCCCACAACCACCTGCCCAGTGCTAGAAGCGCAACAGTAGCAGTGTCAGATCAAAAGAACAGAATATTTGCTGTTCTGAGAACTGTGGATCTCAGACACAGATTTGCAGCCCAACTAGTTCCGGCAAAGGGGAGGGAGCTTTGGAAGCAGGACCAGCTGTGGTGGTGGTCGCTGCCATTGCTCTGGGCCACCTCTCACAACTCACCCGGCCCCTGGACCCACCTATCTGGGCGGATCCATGCAGGAGTAAACAGAACTGCTGAAACATTCGGACTCTGAATCTAGTGCAGGAAGAGCTTTGGAACTTCAAAAGCTCTCTGCATACCCACAGGGACATTGCGCCCTGTGACCCAGGAGAACTTTAACAGAGGAGAAGCCCTTCTCCCAGGGAATCCCCCCATTGATTGAGAAGCTGGAATAGTGAAGAGAAAACATAGCACTACCATGTGAGAGAGAGAAAAAAGCTGCAGTTGGAGAGAAAATACAACATTCTACCAACAAGTACTAGAAAAAAAAAAAAAAAAAGACCTCTTCCTATCAACCTGATGCAGAAGCCACTCCTCTAGATGTCTAGGAAGAGAAATAATAATCAGTAATTGCCATGAATAACCAAGGCAACAAGACAGCTCAGAAAGAAAGTGAAAAGTCTCCAAAAAAGGAACTTAAAGATATGGAAATATGTGACTTAAATGACAGAGAATTCAAGATTGCAGTTCTTAAAAAACTCAATGAGATGCAAGAAAACACAGAAAGGCCGTTTAATGAACTCAGAAACACAATCAAAGAACAACATGAGCATTTTACGAAAGAGATTGAAATTTTAAAAAAGAACCAAATAGAATTTCTGAAGATTAAGAACTCAATAGAAGAAATTAAGAATGAAATATCCAGCTTAGGTAGTAGAGTTGACCAGATGGAGGAAAGAATCAGTGACATCGAAGATAGAAACCTGGAAATGACACAAATGGAAGAAGAAAGAGAATTGAGACTTAAAAGAAATGAAAGAACTCTGCAAGAACTTTCTGACTCTATCAGAAAGAGCAATATAAGAATAATGGGCATACCAGAAGGAGAAGAAAGAGAGAAGGGAACAGAGAATATATTCAAACAAATTGTCGATGAGAACTTCTCAAACTTGTGGACAGAACTGGATCCTCGAATCCAAGAAGCAAATAGAATACCTAATTACCTCAATCCCAACAGGCCTTCTCCAAGGCACATTGTATTGAAGATGTCTAAAATCAACGACAAAGAAAAAATCCTCAAGGCAGCCAGGGAAAACAAGACGGTAATCTACAAAGGAAAGTCCATTAGATTATCATCAGATTTCTCAGGAGAAACTCTACAAGCTGGGATGGAGTGGAACCAAATATTCAAACTATTGAAAGAGAGAAATTATGAGCCAAGAATAATATACCTAGCAAGGATATCCATTAGATATGAAGAAGGAATAAAGACCTTTCCAGACATACAGAAGCTGAGGGAATTTTCTGATACACGACCTGCAGTACAAGAAATACTAAAGGAGGCTATTCGACCACCATCAACAGGGACAATTTTTGGCAACCAAAACATAAAAAGGGGGAGGGTAAAGGCCTGAATTGGAATATGGGAATGGAGAAAGTAAACATGCTGAAGAAAATGGAATACTCTAAATATCAAACTTTCTTTTACATAAACTTAAGGGTAACCACTCAAAAAAATCCAGAACTGAAATATATATACTGTAATAAAAGAAGAAACAGAGGGAAACGTCATAGAATACCACCACACAGAAATAATAGACAACAACAAAAAGGCAAAGAAACAATGGAGACAGAGCCTTACCGGAAAACTAAAGATAGAATGACAGGAAATCCTCACATATCAATAATCACCCTAAATATAAATGGACTGAACTCACCAATAAAAAGGCACAGAGTAGCAGATTGGATCAAAAAACTAAACCCAACCATATGCTGTCTCCAAGAGACACATCTCAGCTACAAGGACAAGCATAGACTCAAAGTGAAAGGGTGGAAATTGACACTCCAAGCAAATTGTATCCAGAGAAAATCAGGTGTAGCCATACTGATATCAGATGAAACAGACTTCAGGGTGAAAAGGATAACAAGAGACAAAGATGGACATTTCATAATGTTAAAGGGGACTATACAACAAGAAGACATAACAGTCATCAATATTTATGTCCCCAATCAGGGAGCACGAAATATACCAAGCAACTACTAACAGAACTAAAGGGAGAAATTGACCAAAACACAATTATACTAGGGGACTTAAATACATCATTGACAGCTATGGATAGATCATCCAAATAGAAAATACATAACAAAATAGCAGCCCTAAATGCCACATTAGATGAAATGGACATAATTGACATTTATAGAGAACATTATCCTTATACATTTTTTTCTAGTGTACATGGAACATTCTCAAGGATAGACCATATGTTGGGACATAAAATCAGCCTCAGCAAATTTAAGAAGATTGAAATCATACCAACCGTATTCTCTGATCACAAGGCTTTGAAATTGTATATCAACTGCAAAAACGAATGCAGGAAAAAACACAAATACATGGAGATTAAACAACATACTTTTAAAGAACGACTGGGTCAAAGAAGAAATTAGAAGAGTGATCAAAAGATACATAGAAATAAATGACAATGAAAATACATCCCACCAAAATTTTTGGGATGCAGCAAAAGCAGTTTTAAGAGGGAAATTTATATCATTACAGGCCTATCTCAAGAAACAAGAAAAATCCCAAATAAATAACCTCATGTTACACCTTAAAGAACTAGAGAAAGAAGAACAAATGAAACCCAAAGTCAGCAGAAGAAAGAAAACAATAAAAATCAGAGCAGAACTAAATGAAATAGAGAACAAAATGACAATAGAAAAAAATAATGTGACAAAGAGCTGGTTCTTTGAAAAGATTAACAAAATTGACAAACCCTTGGCTAGACACATTAGGATAAAAAGAGAGAAGACACTTATTAACAAAGTCAGAAATGAAAAAGGGGCAGTTATCACGGACACAGATATACAAAGGATCATCCAAGAATACTATGAAGGACTATATGCCACCAAATTCAATAACCTAGAAGAAATAGACAAGTTCTTAGAAACATATAGCCTTCCTAGGCTGAATCATGATGAACTGGAAAATCTAAACAGACCAATCACCAGTAATGCAATTGAATCAGTCATCCAAAACCTTCCCAAAAACAAAAGTCCTGGACAAGATGGCTTCACTAGTGAATTCTACCAAACCTTCAAAGAGGATCTAATACCAATCCTGTTCAAACTCTTCCAAAAAACTGAAGAAGAGACAGTACTCCCTAACTCATTTGATGAGGTCAACATTACCCTGATACCAAAACCTGATAAGGACAACACAAAAAAAGAAAACTGCAGACCAATACCTCTGATGAATACAGATGCAAAAATCCCAAACAAAATTCTAGCAAATCGAGTACAGCAATGCATTAAAAAGATTATTCATCACGCCCAAGTGGGGTTCATCTCAGGGGTACAGGATGGTTCAACACATGTAAATCCATCAATATGATGCATCACATAAAGAAAATAAAGGACAAAAATCATACGATTATATCAATTGATGCAGAAAAAGCATTTGACAAGATACAACATCCATTTATGATTAACACACTTAATAAAATAGGTACAGAAGGAAAATACTTTAACATAAAAAAGGCCATATATGACAAACCCTCAGCTAATCTCATAATTAATGGTGAAAAACTGAAGCCCTTTGCTCTATGTTCAGGAACACAACCGGGCTGTCCCCTATCACCTCTGTTTTTCAACATAGTGTTGGAAGTCCTTGCCAGAATATTCAGGCAAGAGAAATAAAAGGCATCCAAATTGGGAATGAAGAAGTTAAATTGTCACTCTTTGCAGATGACATGATGCTATATATAGAAAACCCTAAAGACTCCACCAAAAAGCTATTAGAAACAACCAGCGAATACAGTAAAGTTGCTGGCTAGAAAATCAACGTACAAAAGTCCATTGCATTCCTATATACTAACAATGAAATCTCAGAAAAAGAAATTAAAAAAAAAAATTCCTTTTGCAATTGCAGCGAAAAGAATAAAATACCTAAGAATAAACTTAACCAAGGATGTGAAGGACCTATATGCTGAAAACGATAAGACATTTTTAAAAGAAATTGAAGAAGACACAAAGAAATGGAAAGACATTCCATGCTCATGGATTGGAAGATTCAACATAGTTAAAATGGCCATATTACCCAAAGCAATATACAGGTTTAATGCAATCCCCATCAAAATCCCAATGGCATTTTTTAAAGAAATAGAAGAAAAACTCATCAGATTTGTTTGGAACCACAAAAGACCCCGAATAGCCAAAGCAATCTTAAGAAAAAAGAACAATACTGGAGGTATCACACTCCCTGACTTTAGCTTGTACTACAGGGCTACAATAATCAAAACAGCATGGTATTGGCAGAAAAACAGGCATATAGACCAATGGAATAGAATTGAGAACTCAGAAATAAAACCACATAAATATGAACAGATAATTTTTGACAAAGAAGCAAAAAACATACAATGGACAAAAAACAGCCTCTTCAATAAATGGTGCTGGGAGAATTGGATAGCCACATGCAAAAGAATGAAACTGGACTGCTATCTGTCACCATGTACCAAAATTAATTCAAAATGGATCAAAGACTTAAGCATAAGACCTGACACAATAAATTGCATAGAAGAAAACATAGGTACTAAACTTATGGACCTTAGGTTCAAAGAGTAGTTTATGAATTTGACTCCAAAGGTAAGGGAAGTAAAAGCTAAAATAAACGAATGGGACTATATGAAACTTAAAAGCTTCTGCACAGCAAAGAAACCATCGACAAAATAAAGAGGCAACCAACTGAATGGGAGAAGATTTTTGCAAATAGTTCCTCCGATAAGGCGCTAATATCTAAAATATACAAGGAACTCATGAAACTCAACAACAAAAAAACAAACAACCTAATTGAAAAATGGGCAAAGGACCTGAAGAGATGTTTCTCCAAAGAGGACGTACAAATGGCAAATAGACATATGAAAAAATGCTCAACATCACTAATCATCAGAGAAATGCAAATAAAAACCACAATGAGATATCACCTCACCCCAGTCAGAATGGCTATCATCAACAAGACAAATAGTAACAAGTGTTGGAGAGGCTGTGGAGAAAAAGGAACCCTCATACACTGTTGGTGGGAATGCAGACCAGTGCAGCTGTTATGGAAGGCAGTGTGGAAGTTCCTCAAAAAATTACGAATAGAATTACCATATGACCCAGCAATCCCTCTCTTGGGTATCTACCCAAAAAATCTGAAAACATTTATCCATAAAGACACATGTGCTCCAATGTTCATTGCAGCTTTGTTTACGGCGGCCAAGACATGGAAACAACCAAAATGTCCTTTGATAGGTGAATGGATAAAGAAGTTGTGGTATATATACACAATGGAATACTATTCGGTGGTAAGAAAAGATGATATAGGAACATTTGTGACAACATGGATGGATCTTGAGGGTATAATGCAAGGGGAAATAAATCAGACACAAAAAGCAGAGAACCATATGATTTCACTGATATGTGGTATATAAACCAAAAACAACAAAAGAACAAGACAAACAAATGAGAAACAAAAACTCATAGACACAGACAATAGTTTAGTGGTTACCAGAGGGTAAGGGGGAAGGGGAGTGGGAGATGAGGGTAAGGGGATCAAATATATGGTGATGGAAAGAGAACTGACTCTGGGTGGTAAACACACAATGGGATTTATAGATGATGTAATACAGAATTGTACACCTGAAATCTATGTGATTTTACTAACAATTGTCACTCCAATAAACTTTAAAAAAAAAAAAAAGAATTTAAAGCAGGATGTCTGAGTTAGCTCAGGCTGCCACAAAATACCATAGACTGTGTGGCTTAAACAATAGATATCTATTTTTCTCACAGTTCTAAAGGCTGGAAGTCCTAGATCAAGGTCCAGCAGGGTTTAGTTTCTTTTAATAATTTTTTTATTAAAATTTATTAGGGTGGCACTGGTTAGTGAAATTATATAAGTTTCAAGCATACAATTCTGTAACTCATCATCTATGTATCACACTGTGTGTGTTCACCACCCAGAGTCAGTGCTCCTTCCATCACATGTATTTGATCTCTTTACCCTCATCTACGACCCCTCCTCTCTTACCCTCTGGTAACCACTAAACTATTGTCTGTGACTATGAGTTTTTGTTTCTTTATTTGTTTGTCTTGTTCCTTTGTTGCTTTCAGTTTTATATCCCACATATCAGTGAAATTATACGGTTCTCGACTTTTTCTGTCTGATTTATTTCGCTTAGCATAATAATCTCAGGATCCATCCATTTTGTTGCAAATGGCACTATTTCATCTCTTCTTATGGCAGAATAGTATTCCATTGTGTATACATACCACATCTTCTTTAACCAGTCCTCTATCAAAGGGCACTTTGGTTGTTTCCATGTCTTGGCCATGGTAAATAAAGCTGTAATGAAAATCCGAGCACATATATCTTTACATATAAGTGTTTTCAGATTTTTTGGGTAGATAACAAAGAGAGGGATTGTTGGGTTATATAGTAATTCTATTCGTAATTTTTTGAGGAACCTCCACACTACTTTCCATAGCGGCTGCACCAATCTGCATTCCCACCAACAATGTATGAGGGTTCCTTTCTTTCCACAGTCTCTCCAACACTTGTTATTATTTGTCTTGTTGATTATAGCCATTCTAACTGGTGTGAGGTGATATCTCATTGTAGTTTTTATTTGCATTTCTCTGATGATTAGTGATGTTGAGCATCTTTTCATCTGTCTATTGGCCATTTGTATGTCCTCTTTAGAGAAATGTCTCTTCAGGTCTTCTGCCCATTTTTTAATTGGTTTGTTTGGTTTTTTGTTGTTGAGTTGTATGAGTTCCTTATATATTTTGGATATTAGCTTTTTATGAGAGGTGTTGTTTGCAAAAATCTTCTCCCATTCATTTGTTCGCCTCTTTATTTTGTCGATAGTTTCTTTTGCTGTGCAAAAGCTTTTTAGTTTGATATAATCCCAACATTTATTTTAGCTTTTACTTCCCTTGCCTTTGAGGTCAAATTCATAAATCCTCTTTGAACCCAAGGTCCATATGTTTAATACCTATGTTTTCTTCTATGCAGTTTATTGTTTCAGATCCTATGTTTAGGTCTGTGATCCATTTTGCGTTAATTTTAGTACATGGTGACAGAGAGCAGTCTAGTTTCATTCTTTTGCACGTGGCTTTCCAATTCTCCCAGCACCATTTATAGAAGAGGTTTTTTTTGGCCAGTATGTTTTTGGCTCCTCTGTGATTAAAACGCTTAATAAAATGGGTATAGAAGGAAAATATCTTAACATAATAAAGGCCATATATGACAAACCCTCAGCTACTATCATAATTAACAGTGAAAAACTGAAGCCTACATTCAGGAACACGACAGGGCTGTCTCCTATCACCACTGTTATTCAGCATAGTGTTGGAAGTCCTCGCCAGAGCAATAAGGCAAGAGAAAGAAACAAAAGGCATCTGAATTTGGAATGAAGAAGTTAAATTGTCACTTTTTGCAGATGACATGATTCTATATAGAGAAAATCCTAAAGACTCCACCAAAAAGCTATTAGAAACAAAAAACAAATACAGTGAAGTTGCAAGCTACAAAATTTTGTACAAAAATCCATTACATTCCTATATACTAACAATGAAATCTCAGAAAAAGAAATTAAAAAAAAATCAATTCCTTTTGCAATTGCAACAAAAAGAATAAAATGCCTAGGAATAAACTTAACCAAGGTTGTGAAGGACCTATACACCGAAAGCTGTAAGACATTTTTTAAAAAAATTGAAGAAGACACAAAGGAATGGAAAGACATTCCATGTTCATGGATTGGAAGAATCAACAAAGTTAAATGGCCATATTACCCAAAGCAATATTCAGATTTAATGCTATCCCCATCAAAATCCAATGTCATTTTTTAAAAAAAATAGAATGAAAAATCATCAGATTTGTATGGAACCACAAAAGACCCCAAATAGCCAAAGCAATCCTAAGAAAAAAGAACAATGCTAGAGGCATCACACTCCCTGACTTCATCTTGTACTACAGAGCAACAATAATCAAAACAGCATGGTATTGGCAGAAAAACGGACACACAGAACAATGGCACAGAATTGAAAACCCAGAAATAAATCCACATAAATATGGACAGATAATTTTCAACACAGGGTTTGTTTCTGATGAAAATTCTCTTCCTGGCTTTCAAAGGGCCACCTTGTTGCTATATCTCACATGGCAGAGTAAGGGCTCTCTTCCTCTTTTTACAAAACCTTAGTCCTACTGGATTTCGGCCCCAGCTTTATGACCTCATTTAACCTTAATACCTCCTAGAGATCCTATCTCCAAATACAGTCGCATTGTGGGATAGGGCCTCAATGTATGAATTTGAGGGGTGGAAGGAACATAACTCACTCCATAGCACAAGGACTCAATCAGATATTTTTATACCGAGGTTCATAGAACATTATTTACAAAGTCAAAAGGTGAAACAACACAAATGTCTATGGACAGATGAATGGATAAATAAAATATGGTACATTAATTCAGTGGAATATTCAGCCTGAAATAGGAATGAAATTCTAATACATGCTACAACATGGATAAATCTTGAAGAAATTATGCTAAGTGAAATAGTCAGATATAAAATAACACTATTATATGATTCCACTTATATGAGGCACCTAGCGTAGTCAAATTCTTAAAAACAGAAAGTAGAATCACAGTTACCAAGGGCTGAGGAGAAGGGGAATAGAAGGCTATTTCTTAATGGTTCAGCATTTCAGTTTAGGATGGAGAAAAAGACCTAGAGGTGGGTGGTGGTGATGGTTGCAGAACAACGTGAATGTACTTATTAATGTCTCTAAATTATACACTTAAAAATAGATGGAATGGTAAATTTTATGTTATTCCATAATTTCAAAAATTACTTACAGTAATGTTATACTTTAAACTGATCCACCCCACAGCTGTAATGTTGTCCTGTCAAGGGGAATCTCAACATCATGGAGCATATGACAAAGTGAGTCCACAAATATATAGATAATGCTGTTGGAAATATCTGATATACATTAAACCCCAAAATCTTTCAAATAAGTTAATATTATTTAAATTGTATAGTAAATTGGTTTTCCTTCTACAGAGGTTATTTTAATAATACATAGCAAAAGACTCAGAGTTTTGTGTATTCTCTTTACCTAAAAGTCTATTAATTAATTCCAATTAATGGAACCTAAGGAAATAATCAAAGCTATTTGCAAGCACTTAGACATAAAAAATCTTTACTAGAGTTGTCAATAGTTGTGAAAGACTGGAAAGCACTCCAACATGCCTAAGTAGGGAATCCATTAAATTACAGAATTTAATAAAATATCTTATAGACATATATTTGACACAACAAACAAAAAGTATGTAGAATGGACTTCTGTACACACACAGAAAATAATCTATAAACATATATGCCAAAAAATGAACAATTCTCTCTAGATCAGATGGGATTGTGGGTGATCATTTTCTCTTTTGCTTATCTGCATTTTCAAATTTTTCTAAAATAAATATATGCTACTTATCTACTACAAGCATGATTTAAAATGTTTCTCCCAAAATGATGAGTAATAAAATACTGAACAAAGGAAAATTTAGGAAATTAGCATTCTGAGAAAATAACTATACAATTAGAAATATTTATAGGAAGTTTCTATGATTAATAAAACTCTAAAATGGAAATCATGAAAGGGAATTAACAAGAAAAGATCAATAGGGTACAACTTGAGAGAAAGTTCAGAAGTCCAAATGGAATAAATTGACAATAAGGTGGTAGTCACTGAGTCTTCCCTGACTTCCCTTTGACTTCACATGTAATGCAAGACAAACATCCTGACAAATACCTGAGCACCAAAGTGGTATAGTATAAATCAGCATAGCTGATGGAGAGCACAGATCCCACCAGCTGAATGTGAATGATATTGGTCTATAGTCGAATAAGTCTGTGAAGTGCATGGCTTTAAAAAGTTAAACCAATTGCTTTAGAGTGGGACCTCTCAAATCTTTTGATATGCTTTATGCATTGTCAGTCACCAAAAGTCATATCTAGCATGCATGCAACAGTCACCAAATAAAGTGAATTACATAACATTAGTTTTGTGTCTCAGGAATAATATTCCAGAAAACAATTTAAAAACCCAGGTAGAAAGAAACAGGTAAAAGAAGCAATATCCATAAACAGAACACTCACCTGAAGGAAAGTGAAAATAGATACATGAAGTTTAATAGAGGGATTTTCAAAAAACGTCAAGCAACACTAACAGAAGAAATGAGGGGTCTGTGACTGGTAAAAAGAAAGAGAAAGATTCAGTGCAGGCTACAATTGTCAGATTTTGATGTGGTTCAGACAAGACTATACCGACTGAGTTCAGAGCTTCAAAGCCTGTGTCTCTAATGTTCCCCAACTGATCCTACTCTCCTTGCTATCCTGACTCAAATATCTAATTAAGTAATATGACAAATATTTATTTGTGTGTAACAGGATATTAAAATAGGACTCCTACGTCCATTTTGGCTGAAACCACAGGGAGATAGATGCCTGTTGCCACACCCAAGCAATATGCTAGGCTATGCAGGGCTTCTAGAAGAAGTAACAAGAACCAGTTTTGTAACCGTTAGCTTATCAAACACTTCAGCCTTTTAGAAAATAATAGGAAACTAAATGGTGAGAAAACTTGAGAGAGAACTGTAGGTGCGTTATGAGCCTAAGGAAGTGCGTCCTTAGCTCTCCTCAAATCTCATGAGAGAGCCTTCAAGAAGACTCCTTGGAGGCCTGATATGTATCCCTTGGGTTCGAGGACACACAGACGAGTCCCCAGATAAGTGTCAGACACTAGGCTAAAAGTGAGAGTCTACGGCTGAAGCCCGTGCTCTGAAGACAGAGTAGGCATTTGCATTTGCAATAGTCTGTGTCTAGCCAGCTTATAGATGGTGTCTTCTCACTACATCCTCATATGGCAGAGAGAGGAAGACGAAGCTAGCTCCCTGGTGTCTATTCTTATGAGATCACTAATCTCATCATGGGAGCTCCACCTAATGGGAAGCTCCACTTCATCTAAACCTAATTACCTCCAAAAAGCCCCACCTGCAAACGCGATCACATTGTGGGGTAGATTTTCAACATTTGGGATGGGGGGAACACAAACATTCAGTCCATAACAGTCTGCAATCCCAGTGTTAATGTTTCTCCTGGGACAGAGATGGTCAGCTTATAGAGCCTGGCCAGAAGAGCTGCCTGGAGGAGTGAAACCCCAGCACAAAAAGGCTAAAGTGGTACTGCCAGAAGTGTAAAGACAAGAAGGAATTTTAAGTAGCCAGCTAGAGAAAATGTATTAGTTACTGAGCCACAGCTGAGGTGCTGTGCTGCTAGCGTTTGGTGAGGAAGAGGTCTCTAAAGTCCTGCAACAGCCCCTGTGAGGGGTAGCTTTAAATGTTCACCAAGCTTGAAGAAGACAAGGTCTTCATAAATGGGAGCCAGTCAATTTATGACTTACCATTTTCTTTTCTCCCCATATTTCAAACTGGGAAGGATCAGAAGCTGAGGCTAGAAAGTGAAGACAAGGGAATCAGAGCTGGTATGGTGAAGAGGTGAAAAAAAGCCAACCAGATTCCTCCCCAATGACTGAAGGATGGAGCTGAGGTAGAGGAGATGTTTTAACTTAGTTTTTACTATTTTGTAATTCTTGATATTATATTCACTGAAATGAGATACTTTGAATGGGAGTATAACACAATATTGGGCATGAGATTTCAACCAGAGGTAAAGTGAAAACTATCTCCACAGAACGGATTTAAAGAGGGATGGAACATGAATAAACGTATATTTGATTATGCCTTAAATGTTTTGTTCCTTCAACATATAAGTTAAACTTGTAACCCTTTAGAAGGATTAAACCAGAAATTAATTTTATTCCTCACTTTTTTTAAGATCAAATATGCCTGCTTTTTATGCTCCACTTATTCTTTATAACCTTGAAACTCGTTTTCTATAAAAATTGGCAATACCAGTTATTGGTAGGTTATGTCAAATAATTTTTTAAATTCTATTATAATGTAAACTATTTCAGAAAAATAAAATACAGTTCAATGTTAGAAGAATGATACATGATGTCATAGTTAGTTTTATCCCCAAAATGTGAGGATAGTTCAATATTAGGACATTATTAACATAATTTATCCCATCAGTTGGAAAAACTATATGATAATTATAAAATTCACAAAGTTATTACAGATTTTAACAAATCTTAAGAAATAAAAGAATACTGTCTTGTGACAAAGACCTCCTCAGACTTTCTATATCAACATCTTATTTAATGATTGAACACTAAAGACATTTTCTTCAAAGTCAGAAACAACACATGATTCAGGAATCAATAAAAGATCAAGGACGTAGAATAGATCTAGAAGAAAAATTCAAATATAAACAAAAATATGGCCAGTGTCATTTCAAATCAACTGAAAATGGATTGAAATGTTAATAAATGTCATTGGAACATTGGTCACTTCTCAGGAAAAGAAACAGAAGACTAATTGAAATAGTTTTCATATGGATTTAAGATATAGTTGAAAAAAATGATCAGAAGTACCATTAGAAAGTATAGGTCAATATTATCTTGGGGCAGAGAAAGCTCAATTATAATAAAAAGGTGAAAATCACACATGGAAAGACATATTTGACTATAGAAAATTTTCTATGCAACAGAAGTTACCATAAACAAACGCTCACTCACTAAGAGGCGTTCCTATGAATGAGGCTCAGGGACAAGTAAACCAGACCAATTCTCTACCACCAGGTAGTTTCCAACCATTTCAGCGTCTATCACTTGAAATAAAGGATTGAACAGTCATCAGAATTCTGCACGTGGACTTGACTAGATGTTTTGCTACTTGACTATATAACCCACTTATGATAAGGGACTAGTGTCTGAGTGATACAACCATGAGATGCTGTGATAAAGGGCTGGCAACACAGCACTCCAGTTACAGGTGACCCTTGAACAACATGGGGTTTAGTGGTGCCAATGCCCCATAGAGTCAAAAATCCACATATAACCTTTGACTCCCCAAAAACTTTACTAATATCCTGTTGATGACTGGAAGCCTTACCCTCAACATAAACAGTCAATTAAAACGTATTTTGTATATTTTAATGTACTGTATTCTTACAATAAAGTAAGCTAGAGAAAATATTAAGAAAATCTGAAGGAAGAGGAAATACATTCACAGTATTTATTGAAAAAATACACATATAAGTGGACCCTCACACTTCAAACCCGTGTTGTTCTAGGACCAACTCTACTTCCCACAATGATTAAGTCAATATAGTGTCATCTCATGGTGTAGTTGGGGTAGGTAAGTGAGTCTCTACCCTAATATTAAAATCACCTTGACGAAGCACAGGACCTACTCCAGAAATTCTTATTCAATTCACCTGAAGTGAAGTTCAGAGGACCAGGACCCTCCTGCCATTTTTTTAAAGTTTCCCAGTTATACAATATTTTATCTTAAAACAAAGGGGATGTGAGTTATTCCTCAGTAGCAAATCTCTGGCAGAGAAAGGCTTTTTTAAAAATAATGGTAATTTACTGTCTCATCAAAGTCTTCTACCCTGAACAGCCTGCGGGGTCTCTGGTCCCGCTCCCCACATAAGAACGCAGGATATGGTGAGGCCAAAAAGGAACACCCACGGAGCCACAGGTAGGAGAGTCATACCACTATAGTCTTGCTGGCAACTGGGTTGGAGACACAGGTAGCAGGAGCCACACTGTCCACAACCCACCGTCCTAACTGCAATCCACGCTTGACAGCCACTATCTTCTTGCTAGCCCCCATTTTCTCTGCTAGCATAGCCACGGCGGTTATATTAGTGGCCAATGGCTCACTGGTTACAGCTGACGGCCAACTAGCCACAGCTGATGGCCATCCAATGACAGTTGATGGCCATTTACTTCCTGAGCCAGCACCTTTCCATGTGAGGCTGAGAGCCTGGAAACTGCACTCCTGACTCTGTCCCCACAAGAGTCCTACCCAGTAATTCTGGCAGTAAAGAGACACCTTCCTTTAGGATCTGGTTTCTGGTTAGTACTTACTTCAAAAGTTTTGAGTCCCCCTGTACCCTAAAATCCTCTTACACTTTATCTTTGCCTCCTTATAACTTCATACCAAATCTTTATAATTGTAAGTCTACTGTTCTCTTTCATGAAAGAGTGCAATGCAATGACTAATTCGCTAAAGAAACTTCATATTCGTAGTTTTGAAGACAGGAATAAAGGACTTACAAGATCAGACAAGGCCCATGGCATACATTCATATTGGCACAATGAAAGCTTTTAAATTGTTTTTCCAAGTCAATATGTTTGCCAGGCAAAAAACAAAACAAAAACCCTGCCAAGAAGGCAGGAAGATTTCAGCATGTACTCCTAGACATTTTATACATAAGCACCAAAAAAAGTCTTCACACTAAGTACCAAAACCTTGTTCGAGTTCTCTCTCTGGAGAGAAAAACATCCTCTCACTCCCTAATGACTTACAATGGGATCCCTACTGATCACTAGAAGCCTCACAACAAATGTGTTGGGCTGGGTTCACATCCCACTGTTTTGTTCAATTTCTTAATTTTTGCAAAATTATTCGACCTTTTAGTATGTTTATCCTACTTAACCTAGATAGTTTGAACAAGCTTAAGGACCAGGAATGTTCCTTTGTATCTTTATACCATACCAAACTGGTGCCAATCAGCACTCAAATAACAACTGAATAATAGTTGTTTAAATTTTCTTCACCCTAAGGCAAGAGCTCATACATGTGAACCCAAGTACAGAGTCCTTGGGTAAAGGAGATCTCCCCAGACTCCATTTTTCAGAAAGACCTACTCTGTTAAGATACCCAGTTATAAAAGTAAAAGGAGGGGCAGCTGGAAATGGTAGGAAAGACTTAGGGAGCATTGGAAGAAATATCCCTTGGTTTCTCCTTTCTCCAACATTCCCCATTACCAGAAGGGGCTTCAAAGGACATCAGGAGTAGGAAACACCACAGAAGGAGAATAGGTTAGGGGACTGTGGCTATCATGTTGATTTGTGGTCAAATGGGCACCTCTCTGGGGAAAGCCAGAAATATTAGGGGAGACGTTCCCTTTGCAAGGGTATGGGAAGTTCTAGGGAGGCATTTGGAGGCAAAAAAATAGGAACTTTGGCTTACTGGTGTCCTTGTGGCCATTTGTCCTTTTAGGCTGGTAAAATATGGTCATATTGAGTTGTTACCATATGAGAATGCCAGAGATGTATCAAGTGTGCTTTCTCCTGATGCTCCTAAGCCCTAAATCTATTTTTATTACGCCTATCAGCTGTTTCAAACCCCTTCTCCAATAGCACAAACCATATATGGGTAAGGGTTGGGCTTGCAGAGTCAAGATTCAAACCTTTGATTGTGTGACATATTTAAAACCCAGGCACTTTCCCTGACACCATGCTTGCATAGGTCAGACATGCAAATAATTGAAACAGAGTGATTCTTTTACAGAATTTACTGTTGTTAAGGAAAAAGTATCCAAAACATAGAAATGTGGCAAAAGAAAGGCTGCATATTATTCAATGTCATACATCTAACAGGCCCACCCAAGGATTATCTATTTCTTTGAGAGAATGTACCTTTCTTTGACTAGCTATTTAATGTTGATTCTATGCAGTTATGTAAATATTTTTGATTTTTTTATCCAACAGAGACACAAATGATTTCTGTTCAGTAGAAAAAAATAACCCCAAATAGTATGATATCATTGACATTCAGGACATTAACCAGTTTGGGCTGTAACTTTGACAATTTATTTTACCATGCCATTTCCAACAAATTATAATTATAATTCTCTGTTCATCAAACAGAATTTTTTGAACCAGTTTGTCATCCTGCTGATTCCCTCACTGAGTTAAGTAAATTTTTGATAAGTACTTACTATGTATATGTAAGTGTCATGTTAAGTTTTAGGAAATGATGCTTCAAGACTACAACATGTTGCAAAATTTTAGCATAAGATGTGTTTTCATGCAGTAGAGGTCAAGACTAAAGAAAGGTTTCACAGATGAAATGGCACTGAGGTGAGCCTCGTGGAATGGACAAGATTTCACCAATGGCTGTGGGAAGGAAAGCCATTGCAGACACACCTTTAAATATTTACATATTTATATGTAAAGCTGACAAAGAGGATCTAATCTAGATCATTTAGTAATAGTTATGTTAGCCCCATTTATGCAATCTTCTAAATAAAATATTATCAAATAGAATTTATCATTGCTTGAAAATAACAATATGAGGTGTGACAATTAAGTTCACAAACTCATCCTAGAAAAAGTGCACATACTTCATTGCTAAATATCA